>NC_057795.1:158160010-158166003 GCF_018294505.1 Triticum aestivum | reverse complement strand
CGTCGTCCGCCACCGCGGGCCTCCTCCGCCGCCGCCACGCATAGGATCTGGCCAGATCCGGCCGGGCCCCTCCTCCGGCGAGCTTCCCCGACCTCCCCGGCCCCGTCCCCGACAACTCCGGCCGCCGGTGCCTCGGATCCGGCAAGATCCGCCGCCGCTTCGATTTCCATGCGAATCCTGATTGACCCCGATTTTTGCCCAAGTCCACGTAATATTTTGCATTCTGGTCCTCTGTTCATCATGCCATAACTTGTTGCATACTGCTCCGTTTTATGCGTGTAATATATCAAACTGTTCATCATGAGATGCTCTACATTTCATTCCATTATGCCATGCTTGTTTGAGGTCATGTTGATGCCTTTATAATCATTGCAAGAGTGCTATATGATGTTAATCTGCTGAAACTGTTATAACTTGATGATTTGTCATTTTTGTTGCATTTGATGTGTGCATCCTATGAGCTCGATGTCTACATGTCTTTTGAAGTATGCCATGCCATCTTTGCAGTGGTGCCATCCATGTATTTTTATGATTCTTGTATTGAGTGCATTGAACTCGTGAAGTAGGGTACTTGCTGTTGCTGTTTTACTAGTCTGAATCTGCTATATCATGATGCTATGTAAACCTGCTGCTACAAGTCATTCTATGCATAATCTGGAGATGTTCACTAAGGATGTTTTTTGTACATGTCATGCTCTATCCATTCATGCCCATGGTTGCATTTATAGCCTGATGTAGCCTGTTGTAACCTTGCTCCAAAGTTGCTACATAATGTTGCTGTCAGCCTGTTAACATGAAGTTCAGTTTTGCCATGTGTTTTGCTAGTGATCCATGCACCCTATGAACTTGTTCTTGCCATGCTTAGCTTCATAAAAATGCCTTCTTACTGTTGGTTGCCTTTCCATGCCATGTATTGCTCTGTGGTGAGTGCTTGAATCTCACCAACATGCCTACTTATTGTTGTTCCTGCCATGTATGATTCTATCATATAACTTGCCATGTTTACATGGGTGCCATCATATCTTCTGATCCTTTTTGGCTCATGGTCAGTAAAGGACTTTTGTTCTATGCAATTAGTAGATTCATGCCACGCCTTTGTTTGCCATGATAGCTTCCTGTATCATGTTGTTTGATAGCTCTAAACATTGCAACCTGATGTTATTTCTGCTAAGTCTGAAACTGTTAATATATGCAATCTTGCCATGTGTTTTTGAACATGTTCTAGTGATTTTTGGAGATAGCTCAGTCTTCATGTTTTGTTATACTTTACCTGTATATCATGTCCATGCCTTTTGTTCTCATATTGTGGTACTGTAGCATGTTGTTTTGGTGCTTACAATATGCCTAGTTGCTGTTTTGGACAGCATGCCCTTTAAACTTGTATAGTGTATGCGTTGAACCGTTGCTCCGTTTTGAGTGTGCTCTATATGGAACTTGCTTGATTTTGAATGATGCTTCATATTATCATGTTGCATCCATGTTTTGAGAGTGTTTGCTTGATGTTTGTATGCATTTTGCATCAATGCCATGTTTGACTTGTTTTGCTCATATCTTCTAGGCTGTAGCTCCGAATTAAATGAACTTCATATGTAACTTGACTAGAATCTCGTGTAGATCATCTTGGTGCATCTTAACTTGCTCTTTAACAACTTGAATATAAGGTTTATTCAGTTCTGGTCCAATTTCTAAATTTGCATATGAGGACTTACCGGAATTGTTATATGTTGTTCCCGGCCTCATTTAAACTTGCCTTGATGTGTTGTTCTTGTTTGCATCATCTCTTGCCATGAGTAGACTCATCTAGCCTTGTCTTGCATCATGCTTGGTTGTGCATCATGTCATGTATGTATGTGGTGTGTTTACTATTTTGTGTGCTTCTTCTCGATAGTTCCCGTTATGTTGCGATCATGAGGATTCGTTCGTCTACGCTTGGTTCGTCTTCGTGGCTTCATCTTCTTCATGGACTCGTTCTTCTTCCTTGGGGGATTTTAGGCAAGATTACCGCTACCCTGGATCTCACTACTATCATTGCTATGCTAGTTGCTTCGTTCTATCGCTATGCTGCGCTACCTATCATTTGCTCTTCAAGCCTCCCAAATTGCCATGTCAGCCTCTAACCTTTTCACCCTTCCTAGCAAACCGTTGTTTGGCTATGTTACCGCTTTGCTCATCCCCTCTTATAGCATTGTTAGTTGCAGGTGAAGTTGAAGATTGCTCCATGATGGACAGGATTATGTTGGGATATCACAATATCTCTTATTTAATTAATGCACCTATATACTTGGTAAAGGGTGGAAGGCTCGGCCCTATGCCTGGTGTTTTGTTCCACTCTTGCCACCCTAGTTTCCGTCATACCGATGTTATGTTCCCGGATTTTGCATTCCTTACGCGGTTGGGTGATTTATGGGACCCCCTTGACAGTTCGCTTTGAATAAAACTCCTCCAGCAAGGCCCAACCTTGGTTTTACCATTTGCCTACCTAAGCCTTTTTCCCTTGGGTTTCCGGAGCCCGAGGGTCATCTTTATTTACCCCCCGGGCCAGTGCTTGTCGTGAGTGTTGGTCCAACATGTCAGCCGCCGGTGGCCACCAGGGGCAACTCTGGGATGGCCTACCGGAAGTTTGGACAATCCGGTGTGCCCTGACAACGAGATATGTGCAGCTCCTATCAGGATTTTTTGGCACATTCGGGTGGCTTTGCTGGTCTTGTTCTACCATTGTCGAAATGTCTTGTAAACCGGGATTCCAAGACTGATCGGGTCTTCTTGGGAGAAGGTATGTCCTTCATTGATCGCGAGAGCTTATCATGGGCTAAGTTGGGACACCCCTGCAAGGTATAAACTTTCAAGAGCCGTGCCCGCGGTTATGTGGCAGATGGGAATTTGTTAATGTCCGGTTGTAGATAACTTGACACCACATCCGAATTAAAACGCATCAACCGCGTGTGTAGCCGTGATGGTCTCTTCTCGGCGGAGTCCGGGAAGTGAACACGGTTTTGGGTTATGTTTGACGTAATTAGGAGTTCAGGATCACCTCTTGATCATTGCTAGCTTCATGACCGTTCCATTGTTTCTCTTGTCGCTCTTATTTGCGTATGTTAGCCACCATATATGCTTAGTCGCTGCTGCAACCTCACCACTTTACCCCTTCCTTACCCATTAAGCTTTGCTAGTCTTGATACCCATGGTAATGGGATTGCTGAGTCCTCGTGGCTCACAGATTACTACAACAGTTGCAGGTACAGGTTATGTGATGATCTTGACGCGAGAGCGATGTTTGCTTGTCTTGGAGTTCTTCTTCTGCTTCTTCTTCGATCAGGGGATAGGTTCCAGGTCGGCAGCCTGGGCTAGCAGGGTGGATGTCATTTGAGTTTCTGTTTGTGTTTCATCCGTAGTCGAATGGTGCTCTTATGTAAGATGATGTTGTATTACTGTGGCATTGTATGCCTTATGTATGTATCCCTATCTATTATGTAATGTTGATGTAATGATATCCACCTTGCAAAAGCATATCAATATGCGGTTCTATCCTTGGTGGGACCTTCGAGTCTCTTTAGGATAGTATCGCATATTGGGCGTGACAACTTCCTCCTCGGTGTCAACCATATTCTTCGGGTGGTGAAACCCTTAATAAAGTGACGAGGCTCTGATACCATTTGAAAGGATTGATATGTTTGACTAGAGGGGGGTGAATAGGCAACTACCAATTTCTAGCTTTTCTTAACAAATTAGGTTTAGCACCAAGTAGGTTATCTAGATGTGCAACTGGGTGAACAGCCTATATGATGCTAATAATAACAACAACAAGAGCAAGCAAGATATACAACACAAGTAAACCTAGCACAAAGTAAAGGTAAGAAATAACCACAAGTGGAGCCGGTGGAGATAAGGATGTGTTACCGAAGTTCCTTCCCTTTGAGGGGAAGTACGTCTCTGTTGGAGCGGCGTGGAGCTACAATGCTCCCCAAGAAGCCACTAGGGTCACTATATTCTCCTCACACACTCACACAATGCGAGATGCCATGATTCCACTAGTGGTGCCCTTGAAGGCCGCGATCGGACCTTTACAAACAAGGTTGGGTCAATCTCCACAACTTAATTGGAGGCTCCCAACAACACCACAAAGCTTCACCACAATGGAATGTGGCTCTAAGGTGACCTCAACCGTCTAGGGTGCTCAAATACCCAAGAGTAACAATATCTGCAAGGGATTAGTGGGGGAATCAAATTTCTCTTGGTGCAAGTGTAGATCAGGGCCTTCTCAACCAATCCCTGGAAAACCAACAAGTTTGATTGGCTAGGGAGAGAGATCGGGCGAAAATGAGCTTTTGGAGCAACAACAGAGTTAGGGTAGGAAGAGGTGATCTTCTTGGGGAAGAAGACCCCTTTATATAGTGGGGGAAGAGATCCATCCGTTATCCCTGTGCACAACCCGCAATGTGCGGTACTACCGCTCAAGGAGCGGTACTACCGTTGGCTGCAGCAGCACTGTCGCTTGCCCCAGCGGTACAACTGCTGGAGACAGTGCACACAGGGAAGAGATGGAGGGAGGAAACCCATGAGAGGTAGTGGCAGCGGTGGTAGCCGCGGTACTACCGCCCTACTGCCGCTGCTACTGTCGCTGCTCGATTGGGTCTATTTGGGGTCAGCAGTAGTATGCCAGCGGGACCATCGCTGAACCCGACACGAGAAATGCAAGCCCCAAATCGAGGCGGTAGTAGAGAGGTACTACCGCGTGTCGCTATAGGCGGTACTACCGCTGCCGACCGTGGTACTACCGCTGGCTTCATCCGAGCCACTCCCAACACAACGGAGGGCACTCTAAAGAGATAGGAAAGAACTAGGGAGTGCAAAGGAGATGTGTACGTGATGATTCCATCCAAAACCTTTCCGATACGAACCCCCTCTTGATAGTATGGTATATCCTACGACTCAAGTCCACCAAAAATGAAACGAAGGAAAAACACCATCTTCTTTTTAAGCCCTGAGGGGTAGAAATCGTCTCATGCCATAGGAAGGAATATATGCAATGCTCACTGCACACGATTAGTCCGCAAAAGCATTGTCATCAATCACCAAAACCACTGAGAGAGAAATATGCCCTAACATCTGGCTTGGCCAATTCACTCGAGACTGCCAACGCCGAAAGTGGCACAACCTTCCAAGTTGATGAAGTTAGTGAAATAAGCGGTGGAGTTAGAAGGGTTCTTGTATATTACTAGCGAACCGAGTGCTGGGGTCGAGGGGGGAACAAGTGGGAGAACGAGAGGGTGAAGTGAAGTGGGGCAGCTAGCCAAATGGCAAAGAAGTGGGAGGACATCATGAACAAGAAGCCGGTGGCAAGTGCCAAACTCAATGAACTCAGAGAGGAAAAGAAAAGAGGAGATGTTTAAAGAGTTCACGGAGATGTAAGCAAAGAAGGTGGATATTGAGGAGAAGAAGCTTGCAGTTCGGACGAATTGCGAGGAGTCATGTGATTTCATGTATGTCAAGGCGACTTGGATGCCGCTGCGGCGGTGTGGGTTCACCAAATGTGTAGCAACATCATCGCACGCTATGCTAATGGTGGCAGGTAATGATTCTTTCGGATGCTTTTGGTTGAATTGTTGTGTTTGGATTGTGAATTTTGTTTGAATTGTTTGACATGTATCATTGAATTGCTTTTGAATGTTTAATATCGAAGACATTTGATTTAACCAAAAAAGAAAGAAAGGAAGGGCGGACAAATAGGAATTTTTGGATGATAGGATTAGGCTGGTCATAGTGGGAAGTAATTTAGACTAGTGTCATGCATATGCAAAGTAACATAATAGTAGTATTATAGATGGCTCCATTTATTAGCTCGTACACTCATCTTATCTTGGAAAACACTATGTCACAGTAACATATTATGTTATCATCTCTCATTAATTACTTGCCACATAAGTAGATTTTTTTTAAAGTGCGCTATGTTACTAGCTAAGTTGCTCCCACTATGACTAGACTTAGATGATCGA
>NC_057795.1:157494027-157509914 GCF_018294505.1 Triticum aestivum | reverse complement strand
AAAACCTAATTCCACCGCCGCAACCTTCTGTATCCACGAGATCCCATCTTGGGGCCTGTTCCAGAGCTCCACCGGAGGGGGCATCCACCACGGAGGGCTTCTACATCATCACCATAGCCCCTCCGATGAAGTGTGAGTAGTTTACTTCAGACCTTCGGGTCCATAGCTAGTAGCTAGATGGCTTCTTCTCTCTTTTTGGATCTCAATACAATTTTCTCCCCCTCTCTCGTGGAGATCTATTCGATGTAATCTTCTTTTTGCGGTGTGTTTGTTGAGACCGATGAATTGTGGGTTTATGATCCAGTATTATCTATGGAAAATATTTGATTCTTCTCTGAATTCTTTTATGTATGATTGAGTTATCTTTGCAAGTCTCTTTGAATTATCCTTTTGGTTTGGCCAACTAGATTGGTAGTTCTTGCAATGGGAGAAGTGCTTAGCTTTGGGTTCAATCTTGTGGTGTCCTTACTCAGTGACAGAAAGAGTTGCAAGGCACGTATTGTATTGTTGCCATCGAGGATAACAAGATGGGGGTTTTATCATATTGCATGAATTTATCCCTCTACATCATGTCATCTTGCTTACAGTGTTACTCTGTTTTTACTTAATACTCTAGATGCATGCTGGATAGCGGTCGATGAGTGGAGTAATAGTAGTAGATGCAGAATCGTTTCGATCTACTTGTTTTGGACGTGATGCCTATATAAATGATCATTGCCTAGATATACTCATAACTATGCTCAATTCTGTCAATTGCTCAAAAGTAATTTGTTCACCCACCGTAGAATACTTATGCTCTTGAGAGAAGCCACTAGTGAAACCTATGGCCCCCGGGTCTATTCTCATCATATCAATCTATATTACTTTATTTACTTGCTTTGTTTTTACTTTGCCTTTACTTTTACTTTGCATCTATCTATCAAAAATACCAAAAATATTATCTCTATCAGATCTCACTCTCGTAAGTGACCGTGAAGGGATTGACAACCCCTAAGCATTGGTTGCGAGTTGCTATCGTTTTGTGTAGGTACGAGGGACTTGTGTGTGGTCTCCTACTGGATTGATACCTTGTTTCTCAAAAACTGAGGGAAATACTTACGCTACTTTACTGCATCATCCTCTCCTCTTCGGGGAAATCCAACGCAGTGCTCAAGAGGTAGCAGTATGCGGCGCCGGTGTGTCGGGCCAGAGGGCAGATGGCACCTGGGCCCTGATGCGATGAAGGCGGTGGAGCATCTGGTGGGCCGGTTGGAGATGGGCTTGGATGGCCAGGAGCTGCTCTTCAAGAGTCCGCCGAGCATTCGGTGCAATCTTGGCACCAGCCTGCGTTCGCGCTTCGTGGTGGGCCTCAATGACCTGGTTAGCGGCAACAAAGTGGCCAAGGAAGTACTCTGCGCAAAGAAGAAAAAAGAATATACAAAGTCAGAAGACAGACTTAATAACAGGCGGCAAACAAAGGAAAAAGGAGGAAGGCAACTTACCGTCAATCATGTCCTTGATTTGGCCGTAGTCGACGCTCAACTCTTGCTCTGACTCGGCCCAGTTTGCCGCTTGGGTCTCATACTCGGCTTGGAGGGCGGCCTCGCTGTCCTTCACCATCTGGAGAGCCGCCTTGTGACTCTTCTCCTGGTCAGCTAGCTGCTTGGCCAGGCAGTCACACTCCTAAGCCACTATGTTGCACTCTGCCTCCTTGGCACACAGCGCGGTCTGGGCCTCACCCAGTTGCTGCTGCAGGGCAGCGTTGGCCTCTGCAAAGGCAACAAAGAAGAACAATCAATAAGCAAGAAGTCACCAAGAGAGATACGGCCCGATTGCTCAGCAGTCGGCCCGAATCTTGGGGACTACACCTAGTGGGTGCGCTGATGCGCCCCCACGAGAGAAAGAAGACGGAATACTCACTCCGGATTTCAGACAGGTCGGCAGTCTGTTGAGTCGGCTCCCGGACGTGGGAGTTGAAGGCGGCCGCGCGGAGGTTATGATAGTCCTGCAAAAAG
Source organism: Triticum aestivum (assembly GCF_018294505.1). Lineage (NCBI taxonomy): Eukaryota > Viridiplantae > Streptophyta > Magnoliopsida > Poales > Poaceae > Triticum > Triticum aestivum. The sequence goes on along the minus strand of NC_057795.1, from coordinate 157,507,920 downwards.
GACAGATAAACAAAAAAAGACAAGTCATCACCCGAGTCTACTTAGAAGTTCCGGGTCGGCTGCTGTTATGATAGTCCTGCAAAAAGGACAGATAAACAAAAGAAGACAAGTCAGCTCCCGAGTCTACTTAGAAGTTCCAGGCCGCCTGCTCAGCAACCGACCCGGAACTCGGGGACTACACCCAGTGGGTGCGCTGACGCGCCCCCACGTAAGAATACAAGAGCAAAAAGTAAGAGGCTTACCCGGATGGCTGTCCACGTCACCAGGAATTCCTGGTTGTAGTTCTTCAGGGTGTTGGCCTGCGACTGAAGCCGGGTCCAGACATCCTGTGCTGCCTCATTCAGCACGGCCATCCCGCCTCCTGGTGTCCAGTCCGGCAAGCTGAAGCTCGCTGCCTCCAACTCCTGGATCGACGAGCCGGAGCCCCTGGCCCTCTGTGGGTACGGTGCCGAGGCCTCCTTCCCCTCACGCAGGCGTGCTGGAGACCGGACCACGAGGTCCGTTCCCGCAGCCAGCTCGCCTCCAGCCGATGGCACAGGCGGCATGCTGGGCTGGCCGCCTTGGTCCGCCACAGTCGGCGCTGGCGGAGTCACCTCCATCTTCGGGGCGACGCCGTCGCCCCTCTCCCTCTCCATAACTGGCTGGTCGCCGCCGGCTCCTTCTGGTGGCACCACCGAGACCTCAGGCACAGGCGCCACGGTGCGGAGGGGGATGACAAGCTGTGGGGGTTGGTCGCGTAAGGCCTCCCCCGCCTGCGCTGCAGCCGCGGCGTCCGCCTGTGACTTGTCCGTGACGTCGGCCTACACCCTCGCGGCCTCGTCCGCCACATCCTGCACCGCCTTAGCGGCAGCCGCTCTCTGCCACTCCGCCTCCTGCTCCTCATGCGCCTCCTGCATGTTCCTCTACGTTGCCGCCTGAAGCTCGGCGCGCGGGTCCATGCGGTGGGCGCTAGCGAAGCCCCCTGCCATTTCAACCACGGAGGTGGCTACCGACCGCTCAAGAGAGAGCGGAGCCCTGCTCGAACAAGAAGAAGAAAAATCAGAAGAACATTTGCAAGAAAGAAGGAAGAATGCATTAAGAGGCCGACACTTACGCAGAAACCATTTGAGGCTCCTTCACGACCTTGCGGAAGCGGTTCGCCTTCGCGGCCGCTTCCTCTCGCTTGGTCGCTGCGGCCGAGCTCTTCGGCTTCTTTGGCCGGCTGTCGAACATCGATGGCGCGGCCCGGCGCTTTTCCGCGTCGCCTCGGGTAGCCGGCACGGCGGATCAGCTTGCGCCCACTTGGTCCGACGATGGCTGGCGGTGCTGGACGGCTTCTTGCTTGTCATTAGCAGGCCAATCTTCAAGGCCGCCTCCAGCTCTAGAGCCGCCTACCTTGCCGCCTCCGCCGACCGTGTCATCCTCCAAGGCGGCCGTCCCCAAGTCAGGGTCGTCTATATCGCTCTCCTCCCAGTCAGGGAGGAACTGACGCTCTGTCCCCACAGCGCCAGCTGCTGGCTGGAGGAGGGCGCTCTGTTCGATAAGCCGACTGGTCAAGACGGCTACAGAGAACTCGGCAACTAAAGAGAAAATAAGAAGCGAAGACTTACCACCGGCGGTGGATTCGCGCGCGAGTACGGCTCCTTGCCGAACCGCCATTCCTCGTCTGGGAGCTTGCAGTTTGAAATATAGTTCACCAAGTGAGCTACCTTCGAGTGCGGCATCTCCTTGGTGCACATCCGTCTTGGGTCATGATGCCCGCTCATCTGGCATATCATGTGAGGCCAGCCTTGGAGCGGGAGCACCCGGCGCACCATGAAGGCGGTCAACAAGTCGGGCCCTGTGAGGCCTGATATCCCACAAGTATAGGGGATCGCAACAGCTTTCGAGGGTAGAGTGTTCAACCCAAATTTATTGATTCGACACAAGGGGAGCCAAGCCAAAGAATATTCTTGAGTATTAGCAGTTGAGTTGTCAATTCAACCACACCTAAATAACTTAGTATCTGCAGCAAAGTGTTTAGTAGCAAAAGTGGTATGATAATAAAGGTAGCGGTAGCAAAGGTAAAGAAAAATGTTTTTGGGTTTCTGTAGTAGTTGTAACAGTAGCAACGGAAAAGTAAATAAGAGAAGAACAATATATGAAAAGCTCGTAGGCAATGGATCAGTGATGGATAATTATGCCGGATGCGATTCCTCATGCAATAGTTATAACATAGGATGATATAGAACTAGCTCCAATTCATCAATGTAATGTAGGCATGTATTTCGTAAATAGTCATACGTGCTTATGGAAAAGAACCTGCATGACAACTTTTGTCCTACCCTCCCGTTGAAGCGGGGTCCTAGCGGAAACTAAGGGATATTAAGGCCTCCTTTTAATAGAGAACCGGACCAAAGCATTAACACATAGTGAATACATGAACTCCTCAAACTACGGTCATCACCGAGAAGTATCCCGATTATTGTCACTTCAGGGTTGTCAGATCATAACACATAATAGGTGACTATAGACTTGCAAGATAGGATCAGGATCACACATATATTCATGAAAACATAATAGGTTCAGATCTGAAATCATGGCACTCGGGCCCTAATGACAAGCATTAAGCATAGCAAAGTCATAGCAACATCAATCTCAGAACATAGTGGATACTAGGGATCAAACCCTAACAAAACTAACTTGATTACATGGTAAATCTCATCCAACCCATCACCGTCCAGCAAGCCTACGATGGAATTACTCACGCATGGCGGTGAGCATCATGAAATTGGTGATGGAGGATGGTTGATGATGACGACGGTGACGAATCCCCCTCTCCAGAGCCCCGAACGGACTCCAGATCAGCCCTCCCAAGAGAGATTAGGGCTTGGCGGCGGCTCTGTCTCGTGAAACACGATGAAACTTTCTCCCTGATTTTTTTCTCCCTGAGACGGAATATATGGAGTTGGAGTTGAGGTCGGAGGAGGTCCGGGGGGCCCACAAGATAGGGGGCCACGCCCTGGGGGGGTGCGCCCCCCTGTCTCGTGGACAGGTTGTGGGCCCCCTAGCATTAATTCTTTCGCCAAAAAGTGCCTTTGTGGATTTCCAGGACATTCCGAGAACTTTTCTTTTCTACACATAAAACAACATCATGGCAGTTCTGCTGAAAACATCGTCAGTCCGGGTTAGTTTCATTCAAATCATGCAAGTTAGAGTCCAAAACAAGGGCAAAAGTGTTTGGAAAAGTAGATACGTTGGAGACGTATCAACTCCCCCAAGCTTAAACCTTTGCTTGTCCTCAAGCAATTCAGTTGATAAACTGAAAGTGATAAAGAAAAGCTTTTACAAACTCTGTTTGCTCTTGTTGTTGTAACATGAAAAGCCAGCATTCAAGTTTCAGCAAATATTACGAACTAACCATACTCACAATAACATATAGGTCTCACAATTACTCATATCGATAACACAATCAGCTAGCGAGCCATAATAATAAAACTCGAATGACAACACTTTCTCAAAATATTCATAACATGATATAACAAAATGGTATCTCGCTAGCCCTTTCTGAGACCGCAAAACATAAATGCAGAGCATGTTTAAAGATCAAGGACTGACTAAACATTGTAATTCATGGTAAAACAGATCCAGTCAAGTCATACCCAATATAAACCAATAATAATGAATGCAAATGATAGTGTGCTCTCCAGCGGGTGCTTTTAATAAGAAGGATGATGACTCAACATAAAAGTAAATAGATAGGCCCTTCGCAGAGGGAAGCAGGGATTTGTAGAGGTGCTAGAGCTCGATTTTCAAATAGAGATTGAATAACATTTTGAGCGGCATACTTTCGCTGTCAACGCAACAACTATGAGATGGATGTATCTTCCATACTACATGCATTATAGGCAGTTCCCAAACAGAATGGTAAAGGTTTATACTCCCCCAACCACCAACAAGCATCAATCCATGGCTTGCTCGAAACAACAAGTGCCTCCAACATACAACAGCCCTAGGGGAGTTTTGTTTAATTATTTTGATTTGCTTTGATCTTTTTGGATCATGGGACTGGGCATCCCGGTTACCGGCCCTTTCTCGTGAATGAGGAGCGGAGTCCACCTCTTGAGAATAACCCACCTAGCATGGAAGATATAGGCAGCCCTAGTTGAAACATGAGCTGCTCGAGCATACAAAACAGAATTTCATTTGAAGGTTTGGAGTTTGGCACATACAAATTTACTTGGAACGGCAGGTAAATACTGCATATAGGAAGGTATAGTGGACTCATATGGAACAAATTTGGGGTTTAAGGAGTTTGGATGCACAAGCAGTATTCCCGCTTAATACAGATGAAGGCTAGCAAAAGACTAGGAAGCGACCAACTGAGAGAGCGACAACAATCGTAAACATGCATTGAAATTAATTCACACCGAGTACAAGCATGAGTAGGATATAATCTACCATGAACATAAATATCATGAAGGCTATGTTGATTTGATTCAACTACATGTGTGAACATGTGCCAAGTCGAGTCACTCAATTCATTCAAAGGAGGATACCATTCCATCATATCACATCATAACCATTCTAATAGCATGTTGGCACGCAAGGTAAACCATTATAACTCATAGCTAATCAAGCATGGCACGAGCAACTATAATCTCTAAATGTCATTGCAAATATGTTTACTTCATAATAGCTAACTCAGGAACGATGAACTCATCATATTTACAAAAACAAGAGAGGTCGAGTTCATACCAGCTTTTCTCATCCCAATAAGTCCATCATATATCATCATTATTGCCTTTCACTTGCACGACCGAACGATGTGTATAATAATAAGAGTGCACATGCATTGGACTAAGCTGGAATCTGCAAGCATTCAACTCAAGAGAGAAGACAAGTAATATGGGCTCTAAATTAAATAAACAATCATGCATATAAGAGCCACTAAGCATTTTCAATATGGTCTTCTCGACCCCTAAAGGAAAGAAAAGAAAAGAAAACTATTTACACGGGAAAGCTCCCAACAAGTAAAAATAAGAACTAGAAATCTTTTTGGGTTTTCATTTTAATTCCTACTACAAGCAAGGAAATTAAACTAACTATTTTTTTTGGTTTTTTCTTAAAGTTTATTAAACACACACAAGAAGAAAACTAGAAAAAGAAATTTAAACTAACATGGATAATACAATGAAAGAGTATGAGCACCAACGACTAGTGTGTGAACATGAATGTAAAGTCGATGAGAACTACGTACTCCCCCAAGCTTAGGCTTTTGGCCTAAGTTGGTTTAATACCAATGACCGCTTGGCTGATATCCATAAGTGAAGCCGGGGTAGTACTGAGATGCAGAGGCGACCGCCTCCTGAGCAGCAGCGTGTTGGCGAGCTGCCTCCATTCCCCTCTCATATTCAGTTGCTTCTTCCCTGGTGACAACATGTCTTCCTTTTGCCTGATAATCAAAAAGGTAGGGGCAGGAAGAGTAACAGGGACGACGTTGCGTCTGTCATAGATTAGTCAATAATGTAGGAATTATTCGTTCCTCTCAAGAAAATGATGATCAAACATAGCTTCTTTATCCAAATAAACAGGAGGTACAATCATATCCCCCTCTCGTGGAGCTATATTAAGAAAATTAGCCACACGGGTTGCATAAATTCCTCCAAAGAAATCTCCCCTTCTACTATTATTCTGCAACCTACGTGCAACTATTGCCCCCAAGTTATAACCTTTATAACCTGACACAGCACTCTTGAGGACACAAAGATCAGGGGCACACATGTGACATACCTCATCCTTACCGTTAATGCATCTACCAATAAAGAGAGCAAAGTAATGTATAGCAGGAAAATGAATGCTCCCTATGGTAGCTTGTGTTACGTCCCTAGATTCTCCCACAGTAATACTAGCAAGAAAATCTCCAAATTCAGATTTGGGAGGATCATTAATATTACCCCACTGCAGGAGTTTGCAAGCAGTTGTGAAATCCTCTAAATCCATGGTATAAGATGTATCATAAATATCAAACATGACACTAGGAGAATTACGCGCAGAAATATATTCAAACCTCCGCACAAAGGAATCAGTCAATTGATAATATTGAGGACACTTATCTTGTAAGAAGTCCTCCAGCTCGGCATTACACACATACGCGTCAAATTCCTCCTTGAAGCCTAATTCGACCATAAAATCATCAGATGGCCTCTCACAAGCCCGTACATTTGCGTCCCTTGGCAAATTAACATCTTGTTCACGTATAGCAATCCTTGGTACTCTCTTTGCCGAGGAACCACCTTGGTACATTCTTCTAAGCATATTTCTTTTTCTGAAAATTTCTGAAATTTTAGTAACTTCAAAATAAAAGTGGATAAAACTAAACAAGAAATGATAGCAACTACTCCTACAAGTGCCTAGAGCCTATGTCATGCATTGGAATTGCTTGGGACCTCAAAAAATTAACATGCAAGCTCAAGAACATGGTCACCTATGCAGCAAAAATTTGCAATGAATAAAGCACTAGAACAAAAACTAATTGGACCAATGGAGTACACATACCAAGCAACAATCTCCCAAAGCAGTTTTGCGAATGGAGCTTTGAGCTAAGAGATCGAAAATCGCAGCAAAACGAGCTAGAACTCGTGCTTGAGCTGGATGGGGATTTTTTTGGGTAGAAGATGAAGTGTGTGGGTGCTGGCATAAGTGGAGGGGAGCCACCAGGGGCCCACGAGACAGGGGGCGCGCCCTACAGGGGGGCGCGCCCTCCTCTCTCGTGACCTGGTGCTTGCCCCTCCTGCAGTGTTTTCAGTGCCTAAAATCCTCAAATATTCCAGAAAAAATCATACTAAATTTGCAGGGCATTTGGAGCACTTTTATTTTTGGGCTATTTTTTAATGCACGGATAATTCAGAAAACAGACAAATAATACTATTTTTGCTTTATTTATTCTAAATAACAGAAAGTAAAAAGAGGGTACAGAAGGTTGTGCCTTCTAGTTTCATCCATCTCGTGATCATCAAAATGAACCCACTAACAAGGTTGATCAAGTCTTGTTAACAAACTCATTCCGAATAACACGGAACCGGAGAAATTTCGAATAACACTAAGTTACCTCAACGGGGATATGAAAATCCCCAACAATAAGAATATCATACTTTTTCTTGACAGTGGGGAGAGGAAATTCAAAACCTCCAAAAATGATAGTTGGAACTTTTTCAATAGAATTGATGCTATGAACTTGAGATTGTTTCCTCAGAAAGTGTACCATATGCTCATTACCATTAACATGAAAAGTGACATTGCCTTTGTTGCAATCAATAATAGCCCCTGCAGTATTAAGAAAAGGTCTACCAAGGATAATTGACATACTATCGTCCTCGGGAATATCAAGAATAACAAAGTCCATTAAGATAGTGCCATTTGCAACCACAACAGGCACATCCTCACAAATACCGACAGGTATAGCAGTCGATTTATCAGCCATTTGCAAAGATATTTCAGTAGGTGTCAACTTACTCAATTCAAGTCTACGATATAAAGAGAGAGGCATAACACTAACACCGGCTCCAAGGTCACATAAAGCAGTTCTAACATAATTTCTTTTAATGGAACATGGTATAGTTGGTACACCCGGATCTCCAAGTTTCTTTGGTATTCCACCCTTAAAAGTGTAATTAGCAAGCATGGTGGAAATTTCAGCTTCCGGTATCTTTCTATTATTTGTAATGATATCCTTCATATACTTAGCATAAGGATTTACTTTAAGCATATCACTTAAGCGCATACGTAAGAAAATAGGTCTAATCATTTCAAATAAGCGCTCAAAATCCTCATCGTCCTTTGACTTAGATGGTTTAGGAGGAAAGGGCATGGGTTTCTGAACCCATGGTTCTCTTTCTTTACCGTGCTTCCTAGCAACAAAATCTCTCTTATCATAACATTGATTCTTTGATTGTGGGTTATCAAGATCAACAGCAGGTTCAATCTCTACATCATTGTCTTTGCTAGGTTGAGCATCAACATGAACATTATCATTAACATTTTCTCTAGGTTCATGGTCATCACCTGATTGTGTTTCAGCATCAGAAATAGAAATATCATTGGGATTCTCAGGTGTGTCTACAGTAGGTTCACTAGAAGCATGCAAAGTCCTATCGTTTTTCTTCTTCTTCTTTTTAGAAGAACTAGGTGCCTCTAAATTATTTCTCTGAGAATCTTGCTCGATTCTCTTAGGGTGGCCTTCAGGATACAAAGGTTCATGAGTCATTCTACCAGTTCTAGTATCCACTCTAACCGCAAAGTCATTTTTATTATTCAATTCATCAAGCAAATCATTTTGAGCTTTGAGTACTTGCTCAGCTTGAGTAGCAACCATAGAAGCATATTTGCTAACACGGTGAAGTTCATCTTTAACTCTAGCCAGATTATCACCTACGCATCCTATCTCGAAAGCATTATTCTTTAACTCTCTACCAACATAAGCATTAAAACTTTCTTGTCTAGCCATAAAGTCATCAAATTCATCTAAGCACGGGCTATGAAATTTAGTAGAGGGTATTTCAACTTTATCATATCTATAGAGAGAATTTACCTTTACTACCTGTGTCGGGTTATCAAGACAATATGGTTCTTCAGGCGGTATATTCAGACCATGTATTTCTTCAATAGGTGGTAAATTCTTAACATCTTCAGCTTTAATACCTTTTTCTTTCATTGATTTCTTTGCCTCTTCCATATCTGCAGGACTGAGAAATAAAACACCTCTCTTCTTCAGAGTGGATTTAGGAATAGGCTCAGGAGTTGGCTCAATTGGTTCAGGAATTACTTTAGGAACTGGCTTAGGAAGAGTCCAATTATTTTCATTAGTCAATATATTATTCAATAGTATTTCAGCTTCGTCGACTGTTCTTTCCCTGAAAACACAACCAGCACAACTATCCAAGTAGTCCTTGGAAGCATCGGTTAGTCCATTATAAAAGATATCAAGTATTTCATTTTTCTTAAGAGGATGATCAGGCAAAGCATTAAGTAATCGGAGAAGCCTCCCCCAAGCTTGTGGGAGACTCTCTTCCTTGATTTGCACAAAATTATATATTTCCCGCAAGGCAGCTTGTTTCTTATGAGCAGGGAAATATTTAGCAGAGAAGTAATAAATCATATCCTGGGGACTACGCACACAACCAGGAGCAAGAGAATTATACCAAGTCTTAGCATCACCCTTTAATGAGAACGGAAATATCTTAAGGATATATAAATAGCGAGACTTCTCATCATTAGTAAACAGGGTGGCTATATCATTCAACTTGGTAAGATGCGCCACAACAGTTTCAGATTCAAAGCCATAGAAAGGATTTGATTAAACTAAAGTAACAATATCAGGATCAACACAGAGTTCATAATCCTTATCAGTAACACAAATAGGTGAAGTAGCAAAAGCAGGATCGGGTTTCATTCTAGCATTAAGAGACTATTGCTTCCATTTTGCTAATAATTTCTTGAGATCATTTCTATCATTGCAAGCAAGAATTTCCATAGTAGCTTTTTCATTCATAACATAACCCTTAGGAACAACAGGTATTACATAATCATTGGGGGAACCTTCATCATCACTATCATCAATAATAGGTTCTTCAATATTTTCATTCCCCCTAACTCTAGCAAGTTGTTCATCAAGAAATTCACCTAATGGCACAGTAGTATCACGCACAGAATTAGTTTCATCATGCATAGTAGAAGTGGCATCATCAATAACATGCGACATATCAGAATTCATAGCAGTAGCAGGTTTAGGTGTCGCAAGCTTACTAATAACGGAAGGAGAATCTAGTGCAAGGCTAGATGGCAGTTCCTTACCTCCCCTCGTAGTTGAGGGCAAAATAGTACTTCGGTCGTCTTTCAAATTCTTCATAGTGATCAACAGATATAAATCCCAAGTGACTCAGAGAATAGAGCTATGCTCCCCGGCAACGGCGCCAGAAATTAGTCTTGATAACCCACAAGTATAGGGGATCGCAACAGCTTTCGAGGGTAGAGTATTCAACCCAAATTTATTGATTCGACACAAGGGGAGCCAAAGAATATTCTTGAGTATTAGCAGTTGAGTTGTCAATTCAACCACACCTGGATAACTTAGTATCTGCAGCAAAGTGTTTAGTAGCAAAAGTGGTATGATAATAAAGGTAGCGGTAGCAAAGGTAAAGATAAATGTTTTTGGGTTTTTGTAGTAGTTGTAACAGTAGCAACAGAAAAGTAAATAAGAGAAGAACAATATATGAAAAGCTCGTAGGCAATGGATCAGTGATGGATAATTATGCCGGATGCGATTCCTCGTGCAATAGTATAACATAGGGTAATATAGAAGTAGCTCCAATTCATCAATGTAATGTAGGCATGTATTCTGTAAATAGTCATACGTGCTTATGGAAAAGAACTTGCATGACAACTTTTGTCCTACCCTCCCGTTGAAGCGGGGTCCTAGAGGAAACTAAGGGATATTAAGGCCTCCTTTTAGTAGACAACCGGACCAAAGCATTAACACATAGTGAATACATAAACTCCTCAAACTACGGTCATCACCGAGAAGTATCCCGATTATTGTCACTCCGGGGTTGTCGGATCATAACACATAATAGGTGACTATAGACTTGCAAGATAGGATCAAGAACACACATATATTCATGAAAACATAATAGGTTCAGATCTGAAATCATGGCACTCGGGCCCTAGTGACAAGCATTAACCATAGCAAAGTCATAGCAACATCAATCTTAGAACATAGTGGATACTAGGGATCAAACCCTAACAAAACTAACTTGATTACATGGTAAATCTCATCCAACCCATCACCGTCCAGCAAGCCTACGATGGAATTACTCACGCACGGTGGTGAGCATCATGAAATTGGTGATGGAGGATGGTTGATGATGACGACGGCGACGAATCCCCCTCTCCGTAGCCCCGAACGGACTCCAGATCAGCCCTCCCAAGAGAGATTCGGGCTTGGCGGCGGCTCCGTGTCGTGAAACGCGATGAAACTTTCTCCCTGATTTTTTTCTCCCCGAGACGGAATATATGGAGTTGGAGTTGAGGTCGGAGGAGGTCCACGGGGCCCACGAGATAGGGGGGCGTGCCCCCTGTCTCGTGGACAGGCTGTGGGCCCCCTGGCATTAATTCTTTCGCCAAAAATTCTTATTAATTCCAAAAAGTGCCTCCGTGGATTTCCAGGACATTCTGAGAACTTTTCTTTTCTACACATAAAACAACATCATGGCAGTTCTGCTGAAAATAGCGTCAGTCCGAGTTAGTTTCATTCAAATCATGCAAGTTAGAGTCCAAAACAAGGGAAAAATTGTTTGGAAAAGTAGATACGTTGGATACGTATCAAGGCCCTCCGACCTCACCATCACCCTGAGTCGCGTGACGACAGCGGCTCCGGAAACCGACAGCGTCCTGGGCCGGTACGACCAGTTGGCCCGTGTCCCAGCCGGCGGGCCAGCTGCGTAGGCCGGCAGGTTGTCCCAGTCACCTTCCGGGTGGATGCTCTTCACATAAAAGTACGAGTACTACCACATCTTCATCGACTGAATCAGCATGATGGGCAGGAACGGATTCTCGGCAGCCAACCTCCACACTGCGACGAAAGCGCCGCACTGCGCCGCCACCCTCTTGACGACGGTGCCGAGCTTCGAGTAAAAGAACTCGCTCCAAAGCTCGAGGGTGGTGAGGACGCCGAGAAAGCCCTCGCAGAGGGTGACGAAGGCGGACAGCAGCACCACCATGTTCGGTGTGAGGTGGTGCGGCTGAAGGCCCTAAAATTTGAGGAAGGCACGGAAGAAGCCACTCGCCGGCAAGCCGAGGCCACGCAAGCAGTGCGACCGGAAGATGACGCGTTCGCCCTCTTCCGGCGCCGGCGAGATCTCCCATTCCGACGCCAGGCGAACCCTCACGAAGTCCTCATCGGGCAGCAGCTGCATCCGACAGAGGAAGTTAATATGGTCCTCATGGACGTTGGAGCCATCCCATGCTCCGGCGCATGCCATGAGGATGAGAAGCTCAACGAAGGAGCGGCGCGGCGACGTGTGTGCGGCTCCACGGCGGTGAATCACGGCGCGGCAGGGTGGCTGGAACACTACAAGAAATATGTCAACTAGTGACCTTATGTCAGTGACCCTGGAAGAATTGGTCATAGATCTATGACCATTTCAGACCAATTGGTCAAAAGTTGTTCGGGGGGCTCCAAACCCTAAACTATAACGACCATTTTGGTCAGAAAGGTCGTAATTTCCTTACACAAAATGGTCATAAAGCAGATAACACTGGTCTGCTGCCTTATTTCTAGCTGATCATGACCAATATAGATGGTCATAACCTTGTAAATTGTGGTGGGTTGCTATGACTAGGCGCCACCTCATCAGTTTTGCCTATGTTTCATGTCCATGTGGCAGTTTTTGCCCTAGGTTGTGAAGCAACCTATATTTCTGTCATTCCCAAAATTCCCAAAAAAATCTCATAAATTCTTTGGGTCATATCTTCGTCAAATATGTAAAAAAAACTTCCTTGCCTAGTTCAAAAATAATTCAAAAATATTCATTTTCCTATTCTGTTCAGAAAAACACTTTGTGAAGGAAGTACCACTTTGGCATGTACAAATGGTATACATTTTCTATAGTGCTTTCCTATGCCCAAATAACCATCGTCCAACAAATGACAGCTCAATCCATTCACTATTTTGAGCCCAGCTTCAACATTCGTATTTATGTCCAGTGTGGTACTTTACAAAGCAAGTACCACCTAAGCTCCTCCTTTTGAGCTAAAAATTTGTGAAGACGGTCTTCTTAGTAACTGATCATCCTCAGCCAAAACTCATGCCCATTAGCCATGTGAATTTCCCGTACCGCTAATCAAACACTTAGCTGCTTATTCATGTTTGAGCATCGATCGGTCTCCTCGTGAGAATCTTATGTTGTGATTTTCTTCCTAGCACCTACATGGGGAGTGCCCAACCCACACTACAAAAAAGACACATCCGTGACATTCTGGGCCGAACGAATTTTTTTCTGTCATACATATGACACTTCTATGACGATAATTGTGACAAAACCCGGTATCATCATAGATGTGGTGGGCTCCTACTTCTATGACAAAAAATCATGATAGAAAATGGGCTTTTCGTCCTGGGCGGGCCGGAGACGCAGCTGCATGACATTCTTTGGGTTGTCCATGATGGAAAAAACATGGTAGAAGCGAGGGCGAGGAAAATTTCGGGGAGTTCCCAGTTACGGTGGGAGGTCGGGGGCCGAGCGATGCGTGTTTCTCTTGTACACATATGCACGTGTGTGCGAGGCGTTGGCTCTAACTGAACCCGAGCGAGGCGTTGGGCTCTAACTGAACCCGAGCGATTGCACTGTAGGCTACGCATTACTGAACCCAAGCGATCGATCGATGGCTGTTAACTGAACCCGATCGAACGATTCCTTCGCTACTGCTGCTAACTGAAGCCGATCGATTGGATGAACAGTGAGCATTGCGGGGGTTTTGGATGAACAGTGAGCGGTGGCATTGCCTCTGGATGAACGGGACCCCGTGGTGTGGAGGGCTGGATGAACAGTAGACGGTGGAGGGGTGCCCGTGGAGGGGTGGTTGAACAGGACCCGTGGTGTGGAGGGCTGGATGAACAGTAGACGGTGGAGGGGTGCCCGTGGAGGGATGGTTGAACAATAGCCGGTGGAGTAGCGCATGGTGGAGGCTGGATGAACAGGAGCCCGTGGAGGCTAGAGGAGGTTGACGGTAGCCCGTGGAGGCTAGAGGAGGTCGACGGTGGAGATGAACAGTATCCCGTGGAGTCCCGTTTTGCGTTACGCCACACCCCTCCCGATGAACAGGACCCCCGTTTCGACCGTAGCGCTCCAACACATGTCCGTTCCGTCCGTTTTGTGG
>NC_057795.1:157394995-157493730 GCF_018294505.1 Triticum aestivum | reverse complement strand
TTTGTGGTACGCCACACCCCTCCTGATCAACAGGACCCCCGTTTCGACCATAGGAGGTTCGTTTCCTCCGTTTTGCGGTACGCCACACCCCTCCCGATCAACAGGACCCCCGTTTCGACCGTAGGAGGTCCGTTTCCTCCATTTGCGGTACGCCACACCCCTCCCGATCAACAGGACCCCGTTCCGAATGTAGGAGGTCTGTTTCCTCCATTGTGCGATACGCTAGGACTCGTTTCCATCGCCTATTCCATCCAAGCCCTCCCGATGAACACGACCACGCATTCCGTTCCGACCCAGCCGGTTGGCTCCCACGCGTTCCGTTGCCTGCCGATGAACACGGTGCATTCCGTTGCCTCCCCATGAACACGACGCATTCCGTTGCCTCCCCATGAACACGACGATGACGTTGTTTCTCCATTCCGACCCAGCCATGTACACGAGCCCTGGCCATACGTATGTGCGAGTAGGCGTTTGAGACCCTGCCCGTATGTACACATATGTGGCCGTATTTTCTTTCTTGCACCCTGGCTGTTGTACGTATGTGTACATGCTACGTGCGCGCCTCTACTACGACACGTACACGCCTCTACTACGACACGTGCGCGCCTCTACATCGACCAGTATATATGTACATACACATGCGCGACCAGAATGACAAAACTACATACGCTTCGACCAGGTGGGTCCCGATTGTCAGGCACTTCCTTGCCTGCGAAGATGTAGCTGGTGGGTCCCAGCAGTCAGGGGGGCGAATCATTTCTTTTGGCCCGGACACACTTCCTTCTGTGTGAAGATGTAGCTTGTGGGTCCCAGCAGTCAGGGGGGCGAATCGGTTTTTTTCGGACGCACTTCCTTGCGTGCGAAGGTGTAGCTGGTGGGTCCCAGCAGTCAGGGGGTGAATCATTTTTTTTGCCCGGACGCACTTCCTTGCGTGCAAAGATGTAGCTGGTGGATCCCAGCAGTCAGGGGGAAATGTTTTTTTGCGAAATACAGTGGCCCGTCCGGTGGGTCCCAGCTGTCAGGTGGAGGAATCATTATTTTCCGCATAATAAGGAGGCACTTCCTTCCTGCGGCCATGGACCCAGCTGTCAGCCTCTCCACATACAGTCCGCGTCCTATGAAAGTTGTTCCTTGACCATGTTGACCATGCCGCGCCGAGAGCACCACGGCGGTGGACAATGGCGAGGCCTAGGAAGGGGACGACGGGGACCCGGGAAAGACGTGGCAGTGGAAGCCCGCGCGAAGAGGAGTACGAGGGTTCACTGGTTCGGCTGCGGTGTGAGGCTGCCGTCGCCGCAGGGCCTGGCCAGCGGTGGGAATAGTAGGGGCAGGGAGGCCTCCGCGGCAGCACAGCCGGCCACGGGAGGCAGGAGCATGCGGCATGATCGGCGCTGCTTTGGGCGGCTGGAGCAAGAATACCAGAGGTTGAAGAAGCACTACGACCGTTGGATGGACATCCTACGGTCACTGGAGCTAGAATCGTTCATATTGACAAAAGTTGACAAAGGCCCCCGTCCCAGTCAACTTAGTAGGCCCACAAGTCAGCCTCCCACCATGGTGGGTCCCAGCTAGCAGGGGGAGTATTCATTTTTTTGTGCGTAATAAGGAGGCACTTCCGGTGGGTCCAAGCTGACAGCGGGGGGAACGTTTTTTTCGCGAAATACGTTGGCCCGTCCGGTGGGTCCCAGCAGTCAGGGGGAAAACATTTTTTCATGAAATAAAGTGGCCCGTCCGGTGGGTCCCAGCAGTCAGGGGGGAAACATTTTTTCATGAAATAAAGTGGCCCGTCCGGTGGGTCCCTGCTGTCAGGTGGAGGAATAATTATTTTGTGCGTAATAAGGAGGCACTTCCTTGTGGCCGTCTGGACCCAGCTGTTAGCCTCTCCCGTACAGTACTCTTCCGATGGAAGTCGGTCGTTGACCACATTGACCACGCCGCGCCGAGAGCACCAGGGTGGTGGTCTGGACGACGGCGAGGCCTAGGAAGGGAACGACGCGGAGCCGGGGAAGACGCAGCAGTGGAAGCCCGCGCGAAGAGGAGTACGAGGGTTCACTGGTTCGGCTGCGGTGTGAGGCTGCCATCGCCAAAGAATAACAGGGGGTGTGGGTGAGTAGAGGGATGGCCTGGCCAGCGGTGGGAGTAGTACGGGGCGGTGAGGCCTCCGCAGCATCACAGCCGGCCATGGGAAGCAGGAGCACGTGACACGACCGGCGCTGCTTTGGGCGGCTGGAGCAAGAAGACCAGAGGTTGAAGAAGCACTACGGCCGTTGGATGGACATCGTACGATCACTGCAGCTAGAATCGTTTATATTGACTAAGTTGACAAAGCCCTTGGTACGCGTCAACTTAGTAGGCCCACAGCTCGGGTTTGGCAGAGAACATATAGCCCATTTGCGATTTGTAAGAATGTACAGCCCATTTTTTTAATTCTAACGGAATTTACTACAGCCCATTTATAGTTTGTTAAAAGTACAACCCAACTTCTAGCTAGGACAATGATTAATAATTTCAAACAACCGCTCAAAACAGGATTCAAAAAAAATTCTCACATTTTGATGGGATCCGAAATATTTTTATCCGAAATTTCTAGTCAACTTAAATAAAATTTCAAAATAAAGTTGTATTACGTTAAAATCCAACAAAATATTGCGCGCACAACAAGTAATGAAATTAAAATTTCCAAATTCCAAAAATAATATATTTTTCAAACTAATTACGTGTTTGGTGCATAGTAACTGCCGAGTTATTATAATTACATCCCATTTATTATTTCTTAAAGTCCATTTTCTTGTTAAGCCTAATGCATACCTCCTAGGAAAGTTTGCAGCCCAGCGGGGCGAAGAATAACAAGTTGACCCGGATATTGTGTACAACTGTCGGCCCAGTTGCATTGCTGATGTTGAAAAAAAAGGCATGTGTAGTACAGTACAATTTAACATGGTTACTCAGCCCACATTCAGCGACGCCGGAAAGACCCAAAGAAGGCTTATGTACAACTTTTTGAAGTCACTGAGCTCAATTAATAACTTAAGAAAAAAGTTAGATTACAGTGGAACCTAATTAAAAGTTGTCACGAGCAAATAAATAATTCAACGGGTCCCACTTGTGCGTGCGTGCGTGTGTGTGTGTGTGTGTGTGTGTGTGTGTGTTTGTGTGTGTGTGTGAGAGAGAGAGAGACCCGTCAGTCGATGCTCGTAAATACATCTTTCAGCCATATGCATTGCTGATGCTCAGTAAAAACTTATATAGTTGACACAATCATATAGAACATCATAGCACAGTGAACTTGCATACAAAAATTTCACGCAGGCGGCACAATCAGGATGGAAGTGGATCGCTATGGGAAGGGCTATGTTGAAACCAACAAAGTCGTACATAACGGTTCGTCATCTTTATCAATGACGGGGAAATATCTTGAATGTTGTGCAAAGAAAACAGACAGCAAACACAATAAGTTCTGCTAGCACATTAAGTTGACGTACAACCCTTTCTAAAAAAAGTTCAGGTACAAAATTAGAATAGGTCACAATCAAATGTACTGGCATATCAGTGCTTCAGACCCATAGCTCAGATTTAACTAGTACTATCTGACAAGATTCAGTTGTTACCTCAAATTAGAGCACATCCAGGCAGCTAGCCCTGCCTCTTCTCCCAAAGAAGCAGTGGCCTACGCGCGCGATGGAGTAGGCCTTGTGCCATCCATCGTTCCGAGCAACACAGGGAAAGTTTAACATTGACTCCTGTAATGAACGTCGTCGATGGACCCCTGGCACCAGTGGCGGCGGCAGGACTTCGATTGATGGATTGACCACTTTTTCGACATGCACGAACACTCGATATAGGTACATCCCTAACATGGTCCGCGGCGGCCTTGGTGGTGACGAATAGTACTACCCCGGTTCCTGCACCGGTATCTCAACACCAATCACCTTTGGTATGGTGGACGGCTTCTTCATCCATGCCATAACCGTCAGAGCCCAGCTGTCTGGAGAAACAAACATACTTACGATCTCACCTCCAAGGTCGTTGATAAGCTCGTTCATGGACTCGCTGTTCCAAGCACGTTGAGGCATGCCGTGGAAGGTAAGCTTTGTTAAAAACTCAATCTCAGAGGGCACCAAGCCCCATCCTGGGTGCCACCGATCAAAGCTCACTAGCGCGTCATCGCAGAACAAACGCCGGGAAGATTCGAACACACGACTGCAGTCGAAAGTTGTCCGGAACCTGACAAAGAAATCAACCGGTGGCGGACAGACTTCGACGAGCAAGTCACTTATTTGGATGCCGTGCGCAATGCCAAGAGCTTTGACAAGGTCGTCCGGTGAGACGGAAGGCCGGTCACTGTTGATGGTTACCATCAGCACTTTACCGGCAAACTGGTCGTCAAGCGCCCCATGCCACTGTTGAGCGACAGCATGCAGCGATCGAAGGCAGGACGGACCTCAGGATCTCCGGCTCGGAGATCCGCATTGACCGGCGACATGATAGTGCGCTTGAGTACAGGTAGTACAGGAGGGGGATTTGGGGGAACTGGAGTAGGAATCGAGATTCCAGAGGTGGGGGAGGGGCGGGAGACTGGGGATGAAAAGGTAGCATGAATTTTGAGCACGCACCAATATGCTCTCGGCGCGCAAGCGCACGAAAACACCGGTGGCGCCCACATGTCGGCCTAAGAGTCCTTATTCTTTCTTTTTTGGAGAGCCCCGCCTTTTTTCAGGATCTTTTGAGATCCCGGCCTGAGAGTCATAATTGACCTGTTTGGCATTGCGTTACTACTCGGCCCATATTCAACGACACCTCACTGGCCCAAACAAGTGTACATCATCGAAAAGACAATGAGCTCAAATTATAACTTGAAAAAAGGAAATATACTCTGAACACTGGAGAATGGTGATGCCCTCATTTAGCCCACCAGTAGTTTGAGACAATAAATAGTTCAAAACAACGATATATACAACATTCAAACACTGACTAGTGACTACTACCGACATAAACAACAAGACATGATAGTTCATAAGAAGTCTTGCTACACCACCAAAACGCCCCCATCTGCAGCGCTCAGACTCTCTGATCCAGATGAGAATGAGATTTTAAACAGAAGCAACTATTACATAGTAAGAGTGACATAGACGAGGATGACCAAATGACAAGGAATATGCATAACAAAAGAAAGAACTACCCATCCAGAACCAGCAGCAAAGACAACAAAGTCATTCGAAGAGATGATCCAACACCATCATAATTTGCAGCCCTGCTTCAGCGACCAGTGATCCGGAGACACCAGTACTCCACCCTTTCGATGCAACAGCCCAATTACCTATCAACCTGAAGGCTTGAACCACATCACTGCCTGTCGTAATTGAGACATCCAAGGATCAAAGTTAATCCAGATGCCTTTGTCATTCTCACCTTCTTCTAGCTGCAGGCTGTATCGTTGACAATCAGGGGAGTTTGCTCCCGAACTCCTAGGGCTCGCCGTGTAGACACAGTTTTCCATAGCAAACAGAGCCTCTCTGCCATCAAGGTCGTTGCCAACAATGATCTCCTGGTTAATCAGATAATTGAGTCCGAGAAACAGAGAGTGTGAACCAAGGCCGTTTGCCCGCCTCCAACTAACAAATCCTAAAGGCCCCAACAAGCTGGTATCCTGCTCATAGACGTAACAGCCACTGTCCGGATACTCACGTATTACACGGTGCTTGTATACAGTGGGGTTTTTGCAATATAACTTTTCCAGCTCATGTGTCTGAATGATCATCAGTCTTTTGCCGTCGTCTGATCGAGCGAGGAACCAGTTGTGCTTCCCTGTTTTTGGCAAAGGTGGTGTGATTACAAAGGGCAGTAACTGTAGGGACACTACATCATATCAAAAAGGACATGCAATGTTAATGTAAGATCGACATTGTTCAGAGTATGAGTGGGATAATGCAAGAAACAACATTGATATGTCCCTGTTGGAACTGGGAGGAAATACAGGGAAATGTATACTCGGTTCGAAAATGTAGAAGTGCCATGCATGGTTATACTCATGTTATCTTGCAATCGATTCTTCACAGGAAACTACCATGTCATGCATGTGATGTAATCATGTTCTGTCCTCACAAACAAATTCTTCAAGGTAACTAACAGACCATGCATTGTTATATACTCGTGTTCTGTGGGCAAAAAAATTGTGAGGATATTATTCTAGCCATTGATTGCTGAAGGGCGAATATAGGTATGTACACATGGTAAGCATTGCAGGATTTCACTACTTCCAAATATAGAGTTCTCCATATGCACATTTACTTCCCTAATGTATGGTTAGATGAAACCAACAGTGTGGTGTATGTTTCTACATCATGAAAATGAGGAAACTAACATGGCCATTGATACACACTCATATTTAGTAGTAGTATATAGATTACTATAAAATAAGGATAATATCCATATATTCCTAACCGTTTAATTATTCAGGGTAGAAATTGGCTGTAATGACATGGTCACGATCGCATGAATTAACTCATTCCAAATATAGCTGATTTATGGCGTCTCTAATACATTGCCATAGTTCTACTCAAATTCTGCTCAAACAGGGATATGCCAATCATCACAAAAAGTTCAAACATTGTCATGGCGTCATCATTAACATGAGATGGAAACAACTTACACGCGCCGTCCCAGCAATACGTGGTGCCATCTGCTTTATCGATCGCGTAGATGATGCCATTGTGTTCAATAGCATTACAGAAGTGTGTATCAGCTTTGACGATGATCCACTGCGAGCCGAGTTGTCTCCAGCTAAAGAAGGCACCGGCATCAAGATAGGCGAGTCCGCGGTCGAACAAGGCAAATAGCTTGAAGTCTGCGTAATTCTCATGTCGTGTGGGCACTTGGCATATTACAATCTTCTGCAAAACAAGGTCCGTCCAACTAACGTAGTAATCTAGATGACTTGGACCGCGATGGTAATACTCTATATAATCCAACGGAGGAAGGATAATCTCATGGGAGGTCTGGAAGTTCACGAGCACCAACTTTTTACCGTCTTCTCTGAAGGCAGCCATCCAGTGGGAGTTCATGCTGACCCAGTACATACCTGCCAAGAAGTTTCGGGCGATGGTGATCGGATCGATGTCGAGGGAAATGATGTACGGCGACCCACTACATACCTACAAAGAAGTTTTGGCTAATGAGATCGGATTGAAGTCGAGGGGCATCATGCACGCCTTCGTATCATGGTGAGCCAATCTCGCAAGACCAGATAGCAGCAAGCAGGGTGTCTTGAAAAGCTTAGGCCTCGCTTCAACAATGGCCGTGTGCATGTCTCTCGAGCATGCAGCCAGCCGCAGGGCGCTCAACATATCCATACACGAACAATAGAGGTCGAGGATGTCACTGGGAGATTGCTCCAATCACGGCTCATATGGATGCTGCGCGGTTCGCATTCGGCCATGGTGGAGTTTGGAAGGGGGCTTGATTTACGGGGGAGAAGGATGTCGGTGCTGGAGCGGCAAGCGAGGGAATAGTGGTACTGGGGGAGGCGAGTGAGGCGACGGTACACGGGGGCACAGTGAGATGGAGACGGAGACGGATACGGAGAAGGAGATGGAGATGGAGTGGTGCTATGGGAGCGGAGAGGGAGACGAGGCGAGGCGCCAATGTGCTGTACAACGGCGGTGACAGACTGCACAGTGCACAGGGTGAGGCTGACTTTGGTAACCCGAACACGCCGCCTGGACTAGTGTCAGGCGCAGGGTGTTGTCACTTCACTGTGAGGACCGGACGAATAGTATTTTGACCATCAAGTGTACCATAGTTGTACTACTACTGCTACTACTACTACTACTACTACTACTACTACTACTACTACTACTACTACTACTACTAGGAACATGAGTACTCCAATATTGTATAGCGGAAATAGGTCTCCCGTGCTAGCATGCATGTTCACTTCATCGTTCAGGTATCATCCATATTGCGAGCAGAACCAAATTCTCGTGCATGCCCAATCAACGCCCTGCCACGATGCATGCAGTGGTCATTCTGGTGCATCAAGGACGGCATGCAGATCGTTGCACACTTGAGAAGAGGAAAAATGGAAAGGTAGAACGCGGCAGCAGAGGAAGAGAACGCTGGCTAACGAGGCTGGGAGGGGATCGAGCAGGAAGTTAATGCTCCACACCTAAAGGTTTTGGGAAAACCTGATTTTCATAAGGTGACTTATACTCACCTAAACGGAGGGAGCATTCCTTAACCAGAGAATGTTGTGTCTCCCACTCACGCGCTCAAAAAAAAGCTATGACACATTTTTTATCTGTTTGCATAGGTCCCACCTATCAGGAAGGATGGGCACGTACATGAACAGGTACGACTCATCAGTCTACCCACATAGCCTTTTTGTTTAGTCTACCTAGCCGTCTAATCAACTACCTGCACGCCACTTCTCCCATTTACTTCTCCATCGGGAACCGATTCTCCTCGGCTTCTTCACCTCCCCTTCGTCTTCATTTGCATCCAAACCCCACTACGTTCACATTGTTTTAACCTCTTTGAATAATCATCTACTACTTCAATTAGACTAGCCATCTAATCCTAATTCTCCAAATCATAGCCCTCCGCTCCAGTGGTTCCAAATGGCGAAAGAGATTGAGATGCAGGTTTTTAGCGTCCAACATGTCCTCGTCGAAGGCTCGATGCGCATAGTTGCCACCATCACCGTCCACCCAAGGGTTGTTCGGCAGTGGATCAACAATGTATCCAACTCCCTCGAAAAGGTAGAGACGAGGGTCATCGGTCTCGACGCAGAGTACACGGAGCGTGCCCCTGGGAAGATCCAGCGCGCCACCGTCCTTCAGCTGTGCCTCGAAGATGATGTTTTGGTGTACCACATCATACACTCGCCCTCCATACCAGGTGAGCTTCACGATTTCTTGTCTCGGGAGGACGTATACTTCTGTGGGGCAGCCATCGAAGGGGACAAACAGAAGCTGGAGCCGTACAACCTTGATTTGAAAAGCACCACTGACCTACAAACCAGAATCAAAATTCCTGTAGAAGATTGTGCTAAACAGACACCATCCCTATTTGACGTAGCAAATTTTGTGCTTGGTACAAATCTTCAGAAGGGTGATGAGGTGGTGGCATTAAGGTCGTCTGGATGGGAGAATTATCCCTTGACGTACGAGCGGATAAAATATGTTGCCCTTGATGCCCGTGTGAGTTTCGAGATAGCTGCAAGGTCCAAAGAGCTTGTTGCGAAGCCGTCTCCCACAGAGAATGAGAAGAGGAAGAAGAAGAAGAAGAAGAAGAAGAAGAAGAAGAAGAAGAAGAAGAAGAAGAAGAAGAAGAAGAAGAAGAAGAAGAAGAAGAAGAAGAAGAAGAAGAAGAAGAAGAAGAAGAAGAAGAAGAAGAAGAAGAAGAAGAAGAAGAAGAAGAAGAAGAAGAAGAAGAAGAAGAAGAAGAAGAAGAAGAAGAAGAAGAAGAAGAAGAAGAAGAAGAAGAAGAAGAAGAAGAAGAAGAAGAAAAGGCTGCACCAGCAGGAGGGCATTATGGATGGATGAACTATTTCCTATCTTGTAAAAAAATTATTCCCTCTCGGTGTATATTGATATAGATGGACTATTTCGATGGTGTGCATGTCTTTGGAACAGAGTAGTAGCGTGGGTCCGCTTGACTATAAGGAACTATTTATCCGCGTATATAGCTTTCTTTGCTACTCCTTCTAGTGATCGGTATGCAGTGCATGTGTCCGTAGACATGACAGCCTGTCCATGGAAGTTCAACTACAGCGACCATCACGTTTCATCTCGCGATTCCCACGACGCCTCTCCAACCCACGGCACAACGCCCCCCGACGTGCGCCTCACCCCTCTCGGCCGCACCGCCCCTCTGCCTTTGTGTGCATGACATGTGGGCCACCTAAAATGCGGCGAGCATCAAGTTTCTACCACAGCCACACGCGATTCCCACGACACCGCTCGAACCCATGAAACCACACATCCCCCAAATTGTGGCTCACCCCTCTTGGCCCCACTGCCCCTCTGCCTTCGGGGGCATTACATGTGGACCAGTCACCTATCGGGTCCACATGTTATTGACTCAAAGGTAGGTGTAGTAAGGCGCTGAAGCTCAGTCCCGACGGCCCTGAGAGGGAAATGTAACTCCTGCGCCAGGGCTTGTGGTGCACCCGTAGCACGAACTCGTGCCAAACTCGAGATTTGTTTCTTTACTATACATGCACGCAACAATTTAATGGACATTGTAATCTCAACATGTGATGGGGAGCTCTAAATTTGAATTTGAAGCTTATAAAACGAAAAGATTCAAAACAAATAAACTGGGAGAGAGGGAGTATATCGTAGGATGTGTCCCATACAAAATAAGTCCCCTGGTTTGTCACCGCGAAGATGCGGTTAGAAAGGAGCACAACGTCTTCCTACTCGTACGGCAACAAATCGGCCGCAGACAGCATGGTCCGCCTTTGACCGCCATGTGCAAGGTTCGTGCTATCTTATTCAATCTCACCGTGGTTCCATCGTACCAATTCATGCGGTGGCCCATTGCATGGCTGATCCCAATGTTGGACAAATGTTCTATGGGAACGGTGTCACCGTTGTAAATGTTGTGCAAATTGATGTTGGTACCCTCCCGTACATATGCAAGCCAATCTCCACTCGCACCGAGCCTAACCTGTGAAACAGTGGGCAGGGGGAGAATTAGGAAATGGACACGGAAGTAGTCTTTAGAATGCATTTACTACGTGATCAAACTCATCTTACCTGCTCATCGGAGGAAATCCGAGTGCCCCTCAACGTCGGCATCTCAAGGGGCGTCAACTTGCAACTACGGCCACGCCGCGCTGGAGAGACCCCCAAGGAAACATCCTCGTGCATTCCACAGAACATCAAGATGCATTTGTATGAGTAGTTTATCTTGTGAGAGAAAAGGATGAACGAGGGAAGGCCTCTAGAGATAGAGATGGACATTACTACTACCAATGTGCTAGCCCGTGTGTTGCAATGGATCCAAAGTAGTAGAATAATACTTGTTCACGTGTTTGAAATATAAACACTAGTTTTGATATACATGTGTCAGCAGACATGACAGCTTGTCCATGGAAGTTGAACCACGGCGACCATCACATTTCTTGTTTCTACCACTGCCACACCCACACGTGATTCCCACGACGCCGCTCCAACCCACGGCACGACATCCCCCGACGTGGACGTGGATCCTCTGACGTGGCTATCACTGCCTTGCCCTGCCTTTCCTTCACTGACAGGTGGGACCCACGCTTATGGGTTCCACATGTCAGTGACAGAATGATAGGATTGTTCGCGTCAGGGGATCCTCATCCTCCCGACGTGCCCCTCATCCCTCTCGGCCCCACCGCTCCTCTGCCTTTGTGTGCATGACATGCGGGCCAGCTGAACTGCGGCAACCATCAACTTTCTACCACAAACACACCCGATTGGACGCGGTTTGCCTGCTCCGCTGCTGTGCTCCGATCTGTACTCCCGCACCATCGAATTTTCATCCAGCGGCTGTGACACATTTCGTCCCGGGCATCAATCCTCAGCTGGAGTACTTATGTACTACAGGTAGTACCCGCCGGTGTGGCCATCTACGCCTCGTAATGCCCCGACGCCCAGCTGTGGCACCCTCGCCACGGCCACGCCACCACCGGCCGGTTCATCTCGAACGAGTGAGTCGCGAACCACGCCACCACCATGAGAATGACATGTGGGCCAGCCGCATTTAAGGTCCGCATGTCATTGACTCATAGGTTGGGCACTAAGCCACTGAAGTTCGGTCCCGTGGGCCCCGAGAGGGAAATGTAACTCCTGCGGCAGGCCTTGTGGTGCTCCCGCAGTACGAGCTCGTGCCAAAACTGGAATTTGTTTCTTACTACTACCAACTAGTACTAGTAAGGTACACGTGCATTGCACGCATGAGATTTTGGTGGTTTGTGCATTATGCTTCTACATGTGGAGTTTTCCGGATTCTAACATGTGGCAAAATCTGGTGGAATGTAAGGTTAGGCAAGTTTGATTAACTTTGGTGAGTGTTTGGTTCAAGCCACACCTTAGGCAAGCCACACTAAGGCCCCACTTGACATACACACAAAAAATGTGGCAAGATTCCCTTAGGCTTGCCAACTTGTGGCTCTCATTTTGAAGAACTAATAACTTTGCCTAAGCTTAGTTGTGGCAAAGTTAGTCATGATTAAGTTCAACCATGGAGTCTTCTAGATTATACATGTGGCAGAATCTGGTGGATGATATCCAACGGCCAGTAGTGCTCGGATTTGCCATCTTTGTACCATCGGATTGGCTTCATCCAACGACCAATTTTCAAAGTTTTTCACACACTATATAGGGGGTATAGATATAGATGTGCCGGTCCGTTGCAATGGATCCAAAGTATATCTATTTAGTGGAGTGCACTCTAAACACATTATCTATTTATTTTTCTCTAACCTTCCGTAGCCATGCAACCAAGCCACATAAGCTTAATGGGTGCCCCCCACATCATATTATTCATACTACGTTGATTGAAAAAAAGATAAATCACCCAAAACAAGATCTTCCCGTTTTTTGTTCCTACGATGTTGTGTCGTGCACGTACCTACTAGTTGTATAGTGGTAGTACTAGTAATATAGTATTAGGAGTACAAACTTGGTACTAGTAGGAGTAGTACTAGTACGGGATGCTCCTACTCTATCACGAGCCCCGTCTGACACAAAATTTCTTGGCTTCCGTGCTACAGCTAGATCTTCCCCTTGTTTCTGTTTTCCAACCCGGCGGTGGGAGGGGTGTCGGTTTGCTCAACGGCGGTCCCACATGAAAGTGAAAATGCTAGGCAACACGCCTTCCCTAAGCTATGTGTCGTGACGGATGGGCCGTGTTGTACTCCCGATTCCCGGGCGTGTGGGGGTGCGACGCGAACGCGGCAAGCCTTTTCCTTTTACTAGCAATGTGCTCGTGCATTGCGACGGATCCAAAGTAGTAGAATAGTAGTATTTGTTCACAAACTTGAAAGAAATCACTATTGTTTTGATATACTACTAATATATTACTCCCTCCGTACCTAAATATTTGACTTTTTTGAGATTTCAAATGGACTATCACATACGAATTATATAGACATATTCTAGTGTTTCTAGCAAGATGCCCGCGCGTTGCACGAAGTTGATGGAAAAGGTAAGCACAACTTATAAATGGACGGATGGAGTACTAGTTACAATGATGCATATAATTAAGCAAAGGGACCGCACATGTCGGTATTGACTGGAACGAGAATGCAACAGCACAGTAAGAATTAAGGCCACAATGATGTGATCGCAGTGGTGGTTACAGAAGGCAAGAAGAAAGATGGATCCACGAACGTACGACCTCCTCCTCCTCAACTTAGTGCGTCGAGCCACCGACCGGCGGCTAAGGAGTGGCGGCTTTTGTGGCGAGGTCGAGGTGCTTCTCAGCAAAGGCATCCAAGGCTTCCAGCCGGTTGAGGAAGGCCAACATCATAGCGTCCTCACTGGACTTGTATATACCTATGTACACGATTTGCTCGTACACGTGGATGTGTAGGTCAATGAATTCTTGCGAGGCGAGGCGCCTCGCGGCGAGCACGACCTCCAGGTGGACATTCTTCGTGGCGTCGGCGAGCAGTCGCAGGGCCACCAGTGCTTGAAAGAGGTTCCGGCCATGGAGGCCGATTAGGGTGGCAGGCAATGAGGAGCCCGGGCGCGCGGGCTGGAGGAGTACGGCGATGTCGTCCACGAGCTTCTTGAGGACGGTGAACTTGTCGCAGGTGGCAACGATCATCTGGTCCAACTGAGAGTCGTAGTTGGCATCGACGGCGGCCATCCACCAGCCGGACTCCAACACCGTCTGGAGACGATCCTCAGCGCCATGCCGCAGGCCGGCATCGTGGACCATCAGGCGCAGCTGCTGGCCGCTCACGCGCATCGCCGCCATGGGTCTGGAGTGAGCTCTTTTGCGCTTAGTGTAGGTGCTTAGGCAAATGCTTAGGTGCGTACGATGTGGTAGATGCATTGGAATGGAGGGGCGCCTTTATATGAGGGCAATGTGGGCAAACTGCATTGCATTCACATCGTGCAGCCTCTTTTCCCGGACCTCCTCCCATTACTTCCCTCATGCATTAATTGAAGGAGGATGCATTGGCCATTCAATATATCGGGAACCGCTACTCCCTCCCACGTCTGCATTAAAGCCGTATCGGGAACTGCGACGCCCGCTGTCAAATCGAATACTCCCTCCGTCTAGGTGAGTTTTAAGTCATCTTACGAAAACCAAATAGTAAACACATAGGAGTGGTGCATTAACTCTCACGTTGTTTCTTATTTTTTTGACAGAAATAGAGGAATCAACCAAGAAGAGATGTGAGGCTTGTATGCTTTTAATGACTTGAGACTATCAAACCTGACATGCAGTGGTCAGTTCGTTGCACAAGAACAAATACAACCCACGTCAGCACACACGCATCTTATAGCATCACATCCAATGGCTATAAAAGATGAATGAGACCAAATTATATCTCATCTAGATGAGTTCTAGCAAAACTGTGTTAATAATACTTAGTACTCCTGCGCCATGTATCATATATTAGTATCATGTAGTACTTTATTTATTGCCATGTATGACACATAGTTCACGAGCGCTCTCTATATGTACCACCTTTTTTTTAATTTCAAGTTTTGCTCCATGGCGCAATCCATCAATACTACTACTGTACAAAAGTGGAGTATATGCATTTTTTTAAAGGCTGGAGGGCGGGGCAGTCTCGCTCGGTCGGTTTCACGAGAGGCGAGGGCCTTTGTGATTTGACGGATCATTATTGTGGTCAAATTAAATAGTACTGCGTCGCCCGCTGCACGCCCGGCGCCTCCATTAAACCCCTCCGTTAAACCCGCATGCAAACCGAGAATCCTACTTCGGCCACACGTCCGTTCATGAGCGGGCCGGAATTAAACGCAACACCGGCCGAGCTCCTCCCGTCCACCCTCAGTTTAAACGAGGCCAGACGCCGGCCAAGCTCCTACCGTCCGCCCTCTATTTACACGAGGCTAGACAGACAACGGGCAAGAATCGCACCCCTCCGCCGCCCCCCCATCTCCTCCTTTGCCATTTTCTCCACTCTTCTGATGGCTTTCGATGAGCCGTTCTCTGGCATATTACCCGGCTGGGTGGCCCGCCGAGCCCTCCGGATACGGGCGAGGCCGCTCGGTGCTTCACCAACCTTGCTTGGCCCGACGGAGCCAGTTGTCGCCCCAAGCAGGCGCATGGTTCAGCAACTCGCCGCTCCAGTTCAGCTCGATGAGGAGTGGCGAGTTGCTCCACGCCGGCACAGCAGCGAGCACACCGGTACGGGCGCCATCACTATCGCGTCGTACCGCGCCACCAGTGTCTGCGATGGCTGCGCCTCCCATGTCTGTGGGCGCGCCTCCTGTGCCTGCGGTAGCACCATGCAGGTAGAGACAGAAGCCGGGTGCGTGGAGAGCGATGAGTCGGTGGCCAGCTTCTCCGTGTCCGCCGCCATCATCGAGGAGAAGTAGAACACGGGAGGCCGCCGCCACTTGGGACCCATGAAGGCCACCGCCGAGGCGATGACCGCGGATTCAGGTGGTTTCTTTGCTGCTTCATCTCTTCCGAGGACCTTCGTCGACCCCGCAAGTGTCTGACGGACATGAGGAAGACAAAGGGATCCGCGGGCGGCCATTTAGAACTAAAATAAGTCTAGATACATCCATTTCTAGGACAAGTATTTCCGGATGGAGGGAGTATTAATTATACAAGAGAGCCGGATTGGCACCTCTTAGTTCATGTAAATGTAATGAAATCCATCATGTTTATATGAAGATCTGGCTTTTTTATACGAAATCCTTCATGCTTATATCAAACAGTCTGTGTTTGCACGAATTTCATCAAGTTGGTTAGAGTTGTAAAAATGTATGTCACTGGCGTTTGATGTCGCCCTCCGCGGAAGGAAGCGGGAGGAAATTTGCCGGCTGCCGATGGAGATGCTCTTTATGTTGGAAATAATAGAGTGACATCCAATCCATTTGAGTTAATTGCCTGTATGATTGTCCCTCTATAAAAAGTTAATTGCATGTACAGTGTACACGTGACTTGCAGGGTGGCTACAGCTTCGTACAAAAAGTTAAAAAGAAACAAGTCCATCCTTAATCTTGTATTCTAAGTACTCTGTGGGTTCCACTATCAGTACAGTAGCGAAAGAAGTATATATTAAATAAGAAGAGTAATATATAATATAAAAATCTAAAGTTAAAAGGCAGAATTCAAACTCATGTCATCGCGTTGCGAGCATCCGGTGCTAACCAACCCAGCACATTTTTGTTGTAGACCATGCTGGAGATATATCTCCATGTCTACTCTTATATATACTCCATTCATTCCTAAATATTTGTCTTTTTCGGATTTCAAATGGACTACCATATACGGATGTGTATGTAGACATATTTTAGAGTGTAGATTCACTCATTTTGCTACTTATGTCTTTTCAGGAAGGGGTCAGATTTGTCCTTGATTTATTTATGAGGTATCCAGATGGCACTGTACCGCCAAAAAAAGAGGGTAACATCAAAATTATGGACTACTTTTTTAAGTATGTTGGTAAGGTCCGGTCATAGTCACTTGTTGAAATCTCTAAAAAGACAAATACTCCCTCCGTCCGGAAATACTTGTCATCAAAATGGATAAAAGGAAATGTATCTAGACGTATTTTAGTTTTAGATACATCTCTTTTTATCCATTTTGATGACAAGTATTTTCGGACGGAGGGAGTAGAAACAGAGTTGGTGATGATGGTGTGCGTGCCATCCTGCAATATAGGCCGTCGGATTTATATCTAATGGATAGGAAAGAAACTATGGCAATTTTGCAAAAATATACCCACATGTCTCTCCATGTTCATAAATAAGGCCTTCCCTCGTTCAGCCTTTTCTCTCACAAGATAAACTACTCATACAAATGCATCTTGATGTTCCGTGCAATGCACGGGCAGCTAGCTAATTTCTTTTAAAATAGTTGCTGCGATAATTGGGTTGAAGTGATATATTTTATGTCTGCCCCGAATGATTTCAGATTCACTAGTAGTAACAAAGAAAAGGTTGCCTTGTTAATTAACAGAAAACAGGGTGAAAACTATCACATGAGGCCGGTAAAAGCAAGGCACACTGGGTTCAGCGTCATCGTCACTACAGCTGTGCGCGCATGAGAAGTCTACATACCGAGGGGGCTACCGAGAGAGGCACCGAGACACAATGTTTGAGAGAGAAACCAATTGACAGATTATGATCAGATCGAGTTGTCACCCTTCTGCTGTCATTGTTGGGGGGAGGGAGAGAAAGACGTGTCGAGAGTGTGCGCGGTAGGCACAGAGGCACAACCAACGAGTGTGTTTGTGTGTGTGTGTGTGTTTGAAAGAGGAGTAGATAGATTATTATCAAGATCGATGTGCCACCCTACTCCTTCGGTGCCGGGTAGTGTGTGTGTGTGTGTATGTTTGAGAGAGAATCCAGTCGATAGATTAGTATCAAGATCGAGGTGTCACCCTACTCCTTCGGTGTCGGGTAGTGTGTGTGTGTGTGTTTGAGAGAGAAGCCAGTCGATAGATTAGTATCAAGATCGAGGTGTCACCCTGCTCCTTCGGTGTTGGGAAGTGTGGGTGTGGGGGGGGGCAGTGACACTCACATATCTCTACTCTTATAAAAAACAGAGTTGGTGATGATGGTGTTCCTGCCATCCTGCAATATAGGCCATCCGATTTATATCCGACGGACAGGAAGGAAAATATGGCAATTTTGCAAAAATATACCCACACCCCTCTTCACATTTGCAAGTAAGGCATTCCCTCGTTCATCCTTTTCTCCCACAAGATAAACTTCTCATACAAATGCATCTTGATGTTTCGTGCAACGCATGGGCATCTTGCTAGTAGGGAGAAGGAGTTTGTGTGACACATATCTAGCTATATTAAGGGATAGGTAGATAGCATATGTGTGAGAGACATTATTATACTTTGAGACATTAGTGGCTGTGGGTGGGCGGAATTAAAGGGGTGGGCGTGTTAGACATAGAGAGCATGTGTGTTTCTGTGTGAGAGACTTGTAGGACGGGGTAGAAAGACGAATTTAACCCTGATGGAGGGAGAGGAATACACAAAGTGCGCGTGTGTGATTCCGATGCCCACAGGGAAATGAGATATGTATGCGTGTGAGAGAGATTGCACAATTCATTCACGTATCACTATCTAGCGATCGTGGACGTGCATCGCTTGAACACAACTCAATATCTACTTTGTATCGTGGCCAAAAGTACAATATCGATTCAACGCTATAAAGATTGGACACTCACATATCACATTTTTTTTCTATTTGAATAAACCTTTTCAGTTGTGCATGCCAAAGTTACAGTGATCAAACAACCAATGTAGCTACCATGTACATGCACCATTGTTACTCTTGCATTAAATTTCATTAGTCTTGGATGATTTAAGTTTCTATTTTGAAATAATATATGTAATATTCATATATGAATTCAACGGGTACGCAATTTATGAAATGGAGGCTATGTAATCATATGAGGTAACACTTTTAAGTAGCTGACTACAATATCCATTTCTTTTTGTGCGCCTCTACACTAACACGTCAATGCATTATGTTTAAAGTAAATAACCAATGGCACTAAATTGTCTATTTACACGAGAAATACATAGGCTGAGCGTTTGATCCCTTTTTTGTGAACGCGCCACTACACCCGTACGATTGGCCGCGCCCGTGTGAACGTCCAAGTTATCGGCGCATCATCTCGAGTTATTGTCTTTTCTTCTAGGGTGGACTTCACACCAGTTATTAACTGCTGACGCGTGCCCCGTGTACACAGTCTAGCATGACCTTCCCGCTAGCACCGTCCAAAATTAGTTGAGACTGGATACGAACGATCCCGCGGGCGGCAAAATCTCCCGCCTCCTTCTAAAATTTCCGCCACCTTAGTCTTTAGCATGCGAAATCCCCCTTTTGTCCTTGGTGCATGGAGACCAACAGTTACAATACTGCCCTCATCTACATGATAGGTCAGGGCTGCTTTGGTAACTTTCGGTTCCCCTCACTACACGGCACCCCCATTTCCTCTCCCCCTCCCACAAAAACGACTAAATCCATAGCACCAGAGCATCTTACATCACGCCGTTCGTACTTCATCGCCCTTTCTCCCCTCCCCTCTCGAAACCCTAGACTGCTCATCCACCGGCGTATCATAGCCCATTCACTGCCAGCGGCGTCCACCTCGCGCGGATCTGCTTCTGCGGCCGCATCAACCCCTCCCACCTCCCCTAGAAACAAGTAGACTGCTCATCGACCACTGTACCACAACCCATTCAGTGTCGGCCTTGTCCACGGTGCCGGATCTGCTTCGCCGGTACTCTCCTCAACCAGCGCGCATCTGCAGCAGCTCATTCGTACTCCCCACCAGAGACGCTTCGTCCACACACCCCAGAGCCACCCCACCAATGCTCCCGTCGACGGCCTCTGATCCTCTTCGCCGACACCTTCCTCAACCCTACCAGAGCCGCTTCACCGACACCTTCCTCAACCCTACCGGAGCCACTTCGCCGACACCATCGTCAACCCTACCGAAGTAGCTACCCGTATACCATTCTCAACCCTACCGGGGCCGCTTTGCCAACACACAAGTCCACGGCCTCAGATCCGCTTCCTAGCACCCTCATCCAATCTACCGAAGCAGCTTCTGACGCCCCGTCCACGGCCGCAGATCTGCATCGTCGACACCACCCTTAACCCAACCACCGGAGCAGCTTCTGAAGCCCCATCCATGGCCGTAGATCTGCATCATCGACACCATCCTTAACCCAACCACCAGAGCAGCTTCTGACGCCTCGTCCACGACCGTGGATCCGCGTCATCGACACCATCCTTGACCCAACCACCGGAGCAGCTTCACCTACGCCCTCGTCCACGGCCACGGATCCGCTTTGCCCACACTGTAGTCCACCCTACCGGAGCCGCTCCACAAACACCCTACTCGACGGTTCTAGATCTCCTTACCGGCCCCGACAGCCAGCACAGCGTCATCACCCTCGACATTTCTAACCTAATTCCCACCGTCTGGAGAGATGCCAAGCAGCCGCCACGTCCTAGGTACTTGTCACCTTTAAACCCGTCCAACATCACCTGCCCGATGTACTTCAGTACTAACCGGTCGCTATTACCTGTTATGCAGCTGGCAAAAACTACAAGGACGATTGTAAGGGCATTCTTGTCCTTCTGTAGTTTTGGTGATTGATGACAATGCCTTTGCGGACTAATCGTGTGTATTGAGCTTTTCAGATATATCATGACTAAACACAAGACGATTTGATGCCCCTTGGAGATTATAGAAGATGGCCTTTCTCTACGGTTTGGTTCGGTGGAGTTGAGTCGTAGGAAAGTCGTACTATTAAGAGGGGTCTGCTTTGGAAAGGTTTGGGTGGAATCTCATGTACACATTCCCTTCTGCACCGCCTTTCCTCGAGCTCCTCGGAGTGTTCCTCCGTCTCACCTTTGTCTCTGCGAAATGAAGGCCTCTATCTTGCTCCTCTCAGGCTAGCGGTAGTACTGCTATCTTGAGCGGTACTACCATAGGAGCCAGCGGTAGTACCGGGCTACGGCACGGTAGTACCGTAGACTCCCATGGTAGTTCCGCTCACCCGAGCGGTAGTACCATGAGCTCTGGTCTGGCACCGCTCTCAAGCGGTGGTAGGCGCGGATGTAATTTTTTACATCCGCGCTCCCCGTGGTAGTACCGTGCTGCGGCGCGGTAGTACCGTGGCACCAGGCCAGGTTCCGTAGCAGGAGCGGAGGTAGGGGCGGATGTAATTTTTTACATCCGCACCCTTCACGGTAGTACCGCACCCTCGGTCGCGGTAGTTCCGTGTCGGATTTTTGCACGACTTTTTCTCAGTGGAGGTAGTTACGGATGTAATTTTTTACTTCTGTGCCTACCAGGCCTGGCTCGTGTCTGCCTTGCGGAAGTACCGCACAGGCCCGCGGTAGTACCACGTCTGCGGATCTACCATGCCCTGTCGGTGCTCCTTTTTGCCTGGCCTGGCCTCTGCCGTACTCACGGTAGTACCGCAGTCCACCATGGTAGTACCGCATGCCAGTGCGGTAGTACCGCGCCTGTGGAGCGGTAGTTCCATGGGCCGCGGGCTGAGTGGTGGGTAACGATTGGAATTGTCCCCCCACTATAAAAGGGGGTCTTCTTCTCCAAGAAGACTCACCTCTTCCACCTCTAAACTCCATTGTTGCTCCAAGCTCCATTTTCGCCCGATCTCTCTCCCTAGCCAATCAAACTTGTTGATTTGCTCGGGATTGGGTGACAAGGGCCCGATCTACACTTCCACCAAGAGATATTCGATTCCCCCCACTTATCCCTAGCGGATCTTGTTACTCTTGGGTGTTGAGAACCCTAGACGGTTGAGGTCACCTCGAAGCCATACTCCATCGTGGTGAAGCTTCATGGTGTTGTTGGGAGCCTCCAATTGTTATGGAGATTGCCCCAACCTTGTTTGTAAAGGTTCGGTCGCCGCCTTCGAGGGCACCAATAGTGGATTCACGGCATCTCGCATTGTGTGAGGGCGTGAGGAGAATACGGTGGCCCTAGTGGCTTCTTGGGGAGCATTGTGCCTCCGCACCGCTCCAACGGAGATGTACTTCCCCTCAAAAGGAAGGAACTTCGGTAACACATCCTCGTCTTCACCGGCTCCACTCTTGGTTATCTCGCGCCTTTACTTTTGCTAGCTTACTTGTGTTGTTACCCTTACTTGCTCGTGTGCTTGTTGTTGTCGCATCATATAGGTTGTTCACCTAGTTGCATATCTAGACAACCTACTTTGATGCAAAGTTTAATTTGGTAAAGAATAGTTAAAAATTGTTAGTTGCCTATTCACCCCCCCCCCCCTCTAGTCAACCATATCGATCCTTTCAATGATGTTTCTTCTAGATCTAACAGCTTGGCCAACCAAGATCCTGGATTGAGGCATTGCTATGATATTGTAAGCGCGTCTCTCTCTCTTGTATTGTTCTGTGCCTACCAGCGTGCTTTGCTAGGATTTTCGACCAGTAATCCCTTTGTGCAGACAATGATTTCTACTACTGCCTGCTAAATTAGATATGTAGATGTCATACATGATACTACCTCGTACCTCCGTTCCTAAATATAAGTCTTTCTAGAGATTCCACTATAGGCTACATACGGAGCAAAATGAGTGAATCTACACTCGAAAATGCATCTATATACATCTGTATGTGGTCCATACTGGAATCTCTACAAAGACATATATTTAGGAACAGGGGCAGTACATTACACAAAATCGTAGGTGGCATGTAGGAATTCCAATGCACTACATTAGGCTCCCTTAGAGTGCCTGCTAGTCTAGCATACAGAGTCATGGCTAGTTTATGGTACGCACACAATCGTCAATTGGTGGTTTAAATATGCGCAAGGGATATGCAATGTAGTATCATGTAGAGATGTCTGAAATTAGCCGTGTCAACTTGCAGATAGGGTTACACAATGAAAAAGTACAAGATGTATGTGGCAATTTCATGGAACATCGCAAAAAAAGGGGAGGCAACGGTGAGCCTATACAGTGTGCTATGGTACGTCACTCCTCCATTGCAATCATCGTGACATGTTATTTGTATGCCAGTTCTATTAGCCAAGTTTCTTAGGGATAGTTATTACGAGTTATCCTAAGAAAATAAGCACTTGTGAATATAAGCTCCATGTAATAAGCCAACCCGTTCTTTTCATTGCGTTTTCACCTTATCTTTGGTATGATTAGTGGAAAGTCTAGATTGCATTATATATTTTTCATTTTGCTGCCCATATGGAAATTAATTTGACTTGCAAACATCACAAATTGAACCTAGTGCAGTAATTAATATGATAGGAAAACAGACCATAACAATTTGCTCAAAATGCAAATACAAAGATACCATCTACTTGGCACAATCTACTTTGGTCAATGTTTTCCATAGAGATCCCATTGCCTAATTTAAACGAAGAACGCATGACCCAGATTTAAATGAAGAACAATTATTTATAGAAATTCGATGGTCCAAGTGGCTGGTTATTATCATATAGCAGCACCACCTGAAAGCATCATATAGCAGCAGCAGCAGCTCATAGCAACTCATCATACAGCAGCAGCAGTCTACAATTCATCATATACCAGCAGCAGCTCATAGCAATTCATCATATAGCAGCAGCAGGAGCAGCTCATAGCAATTCATCATATAGCAGCAGCAGGAGCAGCTCAAAGCAATTCATCATATAGCAGCAGCAGGAGCAGCTTGTAGCAACTCATCATATAGCAGCAGCAGCTCATAGCAATTCATCATATAGCAGCAGCAGCAGCTCATAGCAACTCATCATACAGCAGCAGCAGCTCATAGCAAATCATCATATAGCAGCAGCAGGAGCAGCTCATAGCAATGCATCATATAGCAATAGCAGAAGCAGCTCATAGCAATTCATCGTATAATGGATCAGAATGAAAATTTGGCAAAAAATCAGAGGAGATCCTCACCTTGTTGGATGAGCTCATCCTTCAACAGCACCTCAAGGCCATGGCCTGGGAGGAGGGGAGGGGGAATAAGGTGCCTTCTGCCACAGTGTGGCATCAGTCGTAGTTGTGCAGTGCCCGCCGGAGTAGTGCGTTGGACGAACCACAGTGGAGCAGCTGCCGGAGATCATGAGAATGAGGGGCGGCACCAGAGGGAGGAGCAGCCAGGGAGATTTGCCCCTACCAGCCAACCATGTAGCCTAGCTAGACATAGCATCGTTGAAGACCAGGCCAGATGGGACCAGTGGCAACGGCTCGCTGGAGGAAACCTAGTGATGTAGGCAGGGGATCGGGGTAGAGGGAAAGGGGAGAGGAGATGCAAGCGGGCGGGGCAATGAATGCTTGCGTGTTTGTTTTTACTTGAGGGTCAGGTGTGACACGGGCGTCAGCAGTTGCATTTTGAGTGTAATATAGGCAGACAACAGAGTCATTTCACTATTCCCCTTCCCTTCAATTTTTAGTGAGGTTCTACCCGAAACACCCCCCTCCAAAGCGAAATTAGTTAAGCCCAAGCCCATAACTCAAAAATGACTTCTTTACATCTTTTATGGCTTATTTTGACAATATGCCCTGAAAAGGCGGAATCGAACTGGCCCTTAACCTGCAATTTAATTGTGCGTGCAATGATGAATCACTCCTGCCTGCTATCTGTACATTTAGGCATCATCATACATGGCATAACCTAATACATGTGCATTCCATTGTAGAATCTAGAATATGCAATGTTTATGTTAGTTCATACGTTGCACATGATGTTTAAATGCCCCTTAAATCTGGTCAGTCAAGTGATGGTCTTTAAGCCTCCTTCTTTGCTTCTTTTCTTGATATGTAAGATTTTCTCACACATCTGTTCAATTGCTTGTTTGCATCAGCCGGCCATACTAGGACTGTTTGCTTTGATTACTTGTTGTTCTTGACCTAACACTCTAACAGAGCTTGTCAACGATTTAAACACAAAGGGCTGCTGTAGTGGGGCCTTGTTGTTGGGGAACGTTGCAGAAAATAAAAAATTTCCTACGGTATCACCAAGATCCATCTATGAGTTCATCTAAGCAAAGAGTGATAGGAGTGCATCTACATACCCTTGTAGATCGCGAGCGGAAGCGTTCAAGAGAACGGGGATGATGGAGTCGTACTCGCCGTGATCCAAATCACCGATGACCAAGTGCCGAACGGATAGCACCTCCGCGTTCAACACACGTACGGAGCGGATGACGTCTCCTCCTTCTTGATCCAGCAAGGGGGAAGGAAAGGTTGATGAAGATCCAGCAGCACGACGGTGTGGTGGTGGATGCAGCAGGATTCCGGCAGGGCTTCGCCAAGCGACTGCGGGAGGAGGAGGTGTAGCAAGGGGAAAGGGAGGCGCCAAAACTTCAGGGTGCGGCTGCCCTCCCTCCCCCCTCCTTTATATAGGCCCCCAGGAGGGGGCACCGGCCCTAGAGATGGGATCTCTAGGGGGGCGGCGGCCAAGGGGGGTGGAGTGCCCCCCAAGGCAAGTGGAGGCGCCCCCTCCCCTAGGGTTCCCAACCCTAGGCGTAGAGGGGGCCCAGGGGGGCGCACCAGCCCATCAGGGGCTGGTTCCCCTCCCACTTCAGCCCATGGGGCCCTCCGGGATAGGTGGCCCCACCCGGTGGACCCCCGGGACCCTTCCGGTGGTCCCGATACAATATCGGTGACCCCCGAAATTCTCCCGATGGCCGAAACTGCACTTCCTATATATAATTCTTTACCTCCGGACCATTCCGGAACTCCTCGTGACGTCCGGGATCTCATCCGGGACTCCGAACAACTTTTGGTTTGCTGCATACTCATATCTCTACAACCCTAGCGTCACCGAACCTTAAGTGTGTAGACCCTACGGGTTCGGGAGACACGTAGACATGACCGAGACGGCTCTCCAGTCAATAACCAACAGCAGGATCTGGATACCCATGTTGGCTCCCACATGCTCCTTGATGATCTCATCGGATGAACCATGATGTCGAGGATTCAATCAACCCCGTATACAATTCCCTTTGTCAATCGGTACGTTACTTGCCCGAGACTCGATCGTCGGTATCCCAATACCTCGTTCAGTCTTGTTACCGGCAAGTCACTTTACTCGTACCGTAATGCACGATCCCATGACCAGACACTTGGTCACTTTGAGCTCATTATGATGATGCATTACCGAGTGGGCCCAGAGATACCTCTCCGTCATACGGAGTGACAAATCCCAGTCTCGATCCGTGTCAACCCAACAGACACTTTCGGAGATACCTGTAGTGCACCTTTATAGTCACCCAGTTATGTTGTGACGTTTGGTACACCCAAAGCAATCCTACGGTATCCGGGAGTTACACGATCTCATGGCCTAAGGAAAAGATACTTGACATTGGAAAAGCTCTAGCAAACGAACTACACGATCTTGTGCTATGCTTAGGATTGGGTCTTGTCCATCACATCATTCTCCTAATGATGTGATCCCGTTATCAACCACATCTAATGTCCATAGTCAAGAAACCATGACTATTTGTTGATCAACGAGCTAGTCAACTAGAGGCTTACTAGGGACATATTATGGTCTATGTATTCACACGTGTATTACGATTTCCGGATAATACAATTATAGCATGAATAAAGACAATTATCATGAACAAGGAAATATAATAATAATCCTTTTATTATTGCCTCTAGGGCATATTTCCAACAGTCTCCCACTTGCACTAGAGTCAATAATCTAGTTACATTGTGAAGAATCGAACACCCATAGAGTTCTGGTGTTGATCATGTTTTGCTCGCGAAAGAGGTTTAGTCAATGGATCTGCGACATTCAGATCCGCATGTACTTTGCAAATATCTATGTCTCCATCTTGAACATTTTCACGGATGGAGTTGAAATGACGCTTGATGTGCCTAGTCTTCTTGTGAAACCTGGGCTCCTTGGCAAGGGCAATAGCTCAAGTGTTGTCACAGAAGAGTTTGATCGGCCCCGACGCATTGGGTATGACTCCTAGGTCGGTGATGAACTCCTTCACCCAAATTGCTTCATGCGCTGCCTCCGAGGCTGCCATGTACTCCACTTCACATGTAGATCCCGCCACCATGCTCTGCTTGCAGCTGCACCAGCTTACTGCTCCACCATTCAACATATACACGTATCCGGTTTGTGACTTAGAGTCATCCAGATCTGTGTCGAAGCTAGCGTCGACGTAACCCTTTACGACGAGCTCTTCGTCACCTCCATAAACAAGAAACATGTCCTTTGTCCTTTTCAGGTACTTCAGGATATTCTTGACCGCTGTCCAGTGTTCCTTGTCGGGATTACTTTGGTACCTTCCTACCAAACTTACAGCAAGGTTTACATCAGGTCTGGTACACAGCATGGCATACATAATAGATCCTATGGCTGAAGCATAGGGGATGACACTCATCTCTTCTTTATCTTTTGCCGTGGTCGGGCATTGAGCCGAGCTCAATCTCACACCTTGCAATACAGGCAAGAACCCTTTCTTGGACTGATCCATTTTGAACTTCTTCAAAATCTTATCAAGGTATGTGCTTTGTGAAAGACCTATGAGGCGTCTCGATCTATCCCTATAGATCTTGATGCCTAATATGTAAGCAGCTTCTCCAAGGTCCTTCATTGAAAAACACTTATTCAAGTAGGCC
Organism: Triticum aestivum; assembly: GCF_018294505.1. Taxonomy (NCBI): domain Eukaryota; kingdom Viridiplantae; phylum Streptophyta; class Magnoliopsida; order Poales; family Poaceae; genus Triticum; species Triticum aestivum. The sequence continues at coordinate 157,466,426 of NC_057795.1, read as the reverse complement.
TTAATACTGTCCAAAAGTTCTATATCATTTCCCATCAAGAGTATGTCATCTACATATAATATGAGAAATGCTACAGAGCTCCCACTCACTTTCTTGTAAATGCAGGCTTCTCCATAAGTCTGCATAAACCCAAACGCTTTGATCATCTCATCAAAACGAATCTTCCAACTCCGAGATGCTTGCACCAACCCATAAATGGATCGCTGGAGTTTGCATACTTTGTTAGCATTCTTAGGATAGACAAAACCCTCCAGTTGCATCATATGCAGTTCTTCTTTAAGATGTCCGTTAAGGAATGCCGTTTTGACGTCCATCTGCCATATCTCATAATCATAGTATGCGGCAATTGCTAACATGATTCAGACGGACTTCACCTTCGCTACGGGAGAGAAAGTCTCATCATAGTCAACCCCTTGAACTTGCCGATAACCCTTAGCGACAAGTCGAGCTTTATAGATGGTAATATTACCATTCGCGTCCGTCTTCTTCTTAAAGATCCATTTGTTTTCTATCGCTCGCCGATCATCGGGCAAGTCTGTCAAAGTCCATACTTTGTTTTCATACATGGATTCTATCTCGGATTGCATGGCCTCAAGCCATTTGTTGGAATCTGGGCCCGCCATCGCTTCTTCATAGTTCGAAGGTTCACCGTTGTCTAACAACATGATTTCTAGGACAGGGTTGCCATACCACTCTGGTGTGGAACGTGTCCTGGTGGACCTACGAAGTTCAGTAGCAACTTGATCCGAAGTACCTTGATCATCATCATTAATTTCCTCTCCAGTTGGTGTAGGCACCACAGGAACATTTTCCTGAGCTGCACTACTTTCCGGTTCAAGAGGTAGTACTTCATCGAGTTCTACTTTCCTCCCACTTACTTCTTTTGAGAGAAACTCCTTTTCCAGAAAGGATCCGTTCTTGGCAAAAAAGATCTTGCCCTCGGATCTTAAGTAGAAGGTATACCCAATGGTTTCCTTAGGGTATCCTATGAAGACGCATTTTTCCGACTTGGGTTCGAGCTTTTCAGGTTGAAGTTTCTTGCCATAAGCATCGCATCCCCAAACTTTTAGAAACGACAGCTTAGGTTTCTTCCCAAACCATAATTCATACGGTGTCGTCTCAACGGATTTAGACGGAGCCCTATTTAAAGTGAATGTAGCTGTCTCTAGAGCGTATCCCCAAAATGATAGCGGTAAATCGGTAAGAGACATCATACACCGCACCATATCCAATAGAGTGCGATTACGATGTTCGGACACACCGTTACGCTGAGGTGTTCCAGGCGGCGTGAGTTGTGAAACGATTCCACATTTCCTTAAGTGTGTACCAAATTCATGACTTAAATATTCTCCTCCACGATCTGATCGTAGGAACTTTATCTTTCGGTCACGTTGATTCTTTACCTCATTCTGAAATTCCTTGAACTTTTCAAAGGTCTCAGACTTGTGTTTCATCAAGTAGACATACCCATATCTACTCAAGTCATCAGTGAGAGTGAGAACATAACGATATCCTCCGCGAGCCTCAACGCTCATTGGACCGCACACATCGGTGTGTATGATTTCCAATAAGTTGGTTGCTCGCTCCCTTGTTCCAGAGAACGGAGTCTTGGTCATTTTTCCCATGAAGCATGGTTCGCATGTGTCAAATGATTCATAATTGAGAGACTCTAAAAGTCCATCAGCATGGAGCTTCTTCATGCGCTTGACACCAATGTGACCAAGGCGGCAGTGCCACAAGTATGTGGGACTATCGTTATCAACTTTACATCTTTTGGTATTCACACTATGAATATGTGTAACATTACGTTCGAGATTCATTAAGAATAAACCATTGACCATCGGGGCATGACCATAAAACATATCTCTCATATAGATAGAACAACCATTATTCTCGAATTTAAATGAGTAGCCATCTCGCATCAAACGAGATCCAGATACAATGTTCATGCTCAAACTTGGCACTAAATAACAATTATTGAGGTTTAAAACCAATCTCGTAGGTAAATGTAGAGGTAGCGTGCCGACGGCGATCACATCGACCTTGGAACCATTCCCGACGCGCATCGTCACCTCGTCCTTCGCCAGTCTCCGCTTATTCCGCAGCTCCTGTTGTGAGTTACAAATATGAGCAACGGCACTGGTATCAAATACCCAGGAGTTACTACGAGTACTGGTAAGGTACACATCAATTACATGTATATCAAATATACCTTTAGTGTTGCCGGCCTTCTTGTCCGCTAAGTATTTGGGGCAGTTCCGCTTCAAGTGACCCTTCCCTTTGCAATAAAAGCACTCAGTCTCAGGCTTGGGTCCATTCTTTGACTTCTTCCCGGCAATTGGCTTACCGGACGTGGCAACATCCTTGCCGTCCTTCTTGAAGTTCTTCTTACCCTTGCCCTTCTTGAACTTGGTGGTTTTATTGACCATCAACACTTGATGTTCTTTCTTGATTTCTACCTCTGCCGACTTCTGCATTGAAAATACTTCAGGAATAGTTTTCACCATACCCTGCATATTGTAGTTCATCACAAAGCTCTTGTAGCTCGGTCGGAGCGACTGAAGGATTCTGTCAATGACCGCCTCGTCCAGGAGGTTAATGTCCAGCTGGGACAGGCGGTTGTGCAACCCAGACATTTTGAGTATGTGCTCACTAACAGAACTATTTTCCTCCATCTTACAACTATAGAACTTGTCGGAGACTTCATATCTCTCGACCCGGGCATGAGCTTGGAAAACCATTTTCAGCTCCTCGAACATCTCATATGCTCCGTGTTGCTCAAAACGCTTTTGGAGCCCAGGTTCTAAGTTGTAAAGCATGCCGCACTGAACGAGGGAGTAATCATCAGCACGTGACTGCCAAGCGTTCATAATGTCTTGGTTCTCTGGGATGGGTGCTTCACCTAGCGGTCCTTCTAGGACATATGCTTTCTTGGCAGTGACCTTGTTTCCCTCAAAAGCCAGATCCGACTGACGCTCACATCGTGCTCCTCGACCTGCTCCTCCGCGTCGGCGTCCACCACGCCTCCGCACATAGCTTCCTCGACCAGGACAGGGGCTTCCACTTCCACTTCCGCACACAGCAGCAACTCCTTATCCTCTTCTCCACTGCTTCCGCCTCCGATCGATCACACCGGAGCACCACCACCCGCCGCCGCCGCCGCGTAGATCGGAGCAGAGCACCGATGGAGGTGGTGAAGAGCCTCCTGAAGTCGAAGCCGACACCGCAGCAGCAGCTGCGTGAGTGGCAGCGCAGCCTCCACAATGAGGGCTGCAACATCGAGCGCCAGATCCGAGGTTCCCCTCCCTCCCCGATTTGATCCAATCTAGGGCTCTAGGCCTTCAACTGGTTGCTGATTTTTGGTTTTGGGGCCGGTGCGCAGACGTGTAGAAGGAGGAGAAGAAGGTGGAGAAGGCCATCCGGGACGCTGCCAAGGTACCTACCTACATATATACTCTGCGCCATGGATCGATTTGGGCTGATTTACTGATTTGGTTTCCTCTGCTGTTGATGCTTGTTCCTGAAGGCACTGGCCAAGGAGCTGGTGCAGTCCAGGAAGGCGGTCAACCACCTCTACGAGAACAAGGCCCAGCTCAACTCCATCTCCATGCACCTCGGCAAGATTGTCGGTAATGGACACCGCCTGCATTGTATCTATCTTTCTAGATAGCATTCAGTATGGTAACATTTAGTAATTTACAGCTGTTGTTCGTGAGGCTATTATAAGCTCAGAAATCTGGTACTTTAGTCAAATGTGCTTCCTTTCTGAACAACTGTGCACCTTGGCGAGCTCGTCGGTAGCAAACATTTTCTACTGGCCTCATATCATTCTATACTAGTATGGATAGATAGCATCCAAGTTTGTTGTCTACTGACCTCTGCTGGTGTCTTGAAATGCTTGGGAATGGCCCGTCCTTCTGGACATGCAGTTAGTCTGACTCTGTTTTGGTAGCTAACATGCCTCGTCATTCTGACTACCTGCTTGCTCAATTCATGGCACTAACATTCATGTTCTATTTTATCCATTCTTACATTTTGGCATCTAGTACTTCAACGATCTCATAGTGGCGCCGTGGCGGTTTAGGACATGCTTATCCTTGCAGAAAAAAATTGAGCTCAGGCAATACTAATGTTTATATCTACTCCCTCCGTCCCAAAATTCTTGTCTTAGATTTGTCTAAATACAGATGCGTCAAGTCATGTTTTAGTATTAGATACACCCGTATCTAGGCAAATCTAAGACAAGAATTTTGGGACGGAGGGAGTATCATTCAGTACTACTGTTTATATCTAATCAAGACCTTATGATTTGGGGATCATGTAATACCAGTGCTTATATGTTTTGCGCTGATGAAAAATATCTGACCATGGCGACAGGATGCTGCGATCGACGGCCTGAACAGCAAGACCCACATGAAGATCCTGCTGAAGTGGATGTGGGGCAGGAGGATCATCAAGCTCTCAAGCGCGCAGCGAGGAGCTGCTCTTCGCCTCGCCTCACTTCGCACAAGTGACGTAATTAGGTTGCGAGCAAATATTCCTATCTGCTCTTTCACTAGTTTCGACTGTTGCTTTCGTTGCTAATAATACACGCATGCTCCACAACTAATACAGAAGATGCATTTCCATCCCATCTAGTAGGTGCTGACTCAATGCAAACAAGTAAAATAAAATTAGTAGGTGTTATATGCTGAACGATGCTAGTTGTTGTACCAATATGGATCATTGGCATCAACTTAACACTACATTAGCTTAGGCTAGTTGGGTATTGTACTTTGGACAGTGTTGCTTACCAGTTACATTTGGTTTGGTCCTCAATGCTGATTTGGTGCATTCTGGATGTAGCTTACTTCCTGTTTGTCTTGGTATGTTTGGTTCCCTCTCACTACCTATTTGCGCAGCTACTTTCAGAGTTATTAGTCAAATATGATTACTGCTGGCTGTGGAGGGGCATTTTTCTGTAGCAATCAGTCAGTAGGTGGGGCTTTTTTCTGCTGCTTGTTTTTGCTTCAGTTGGGTACATGAATATCTGGTTATAAGGATTTCAGAGCCAGGACTTGTTCTGAATCTCTGGTTGTTTCATGATGCTAGTCTGCACTTACAGTATATACTCCTAAGGTGATGCATGCATGATCAGTACCAGTGTGAGATGTCGATTCATGTATCCGTGTTTGGTGCGACATTCATGCACCTCGCCGTGTGTAATTAGTCAGTGTATGAGACCTACGGTATATACTTACCAGTACTGTCTATTGTGATTGAGTATTTATTGATGGTGCTTCGACTGCACTGCTATAGTGATACATTCTGTACTACACTGCTAATGCTTATCCGAGTTCATTGTTTTATTTTCATCGTAACTAAATGTTGACATATTAGCTAATTGTGTGCCTAAATATGACCCAGGTGCAGCGGCGCTGCTGGTTCCTTGAGGCCAGGTCGAGTTGAGGTAGCGGATAGGAAGGTTGAGCCGCTCGGGTGCTGATCATGTACAGCAGCGCTCTTTTCAGCATGGACCCGACCAAACCAATGATGCAAGGCTTCTCCTGCTACTGCATGTCTTCATCAACTTAGTTCTTCCACAGGGAGAGATTTAAATCCTTCACTTGTTCACTGTGTAATCTACAGATTACTTCTTTCATTAATCACCTAGAGCTCCCGCTAGTGAGATTCATCTAGTATTTTTTTTGCAAAGCATGCAATGGTTTGGAGTGGTTGATCATGGCCTGATGGAACCTTTATGTCGTTAGCATGTATATACGTAGTACTACAGCAGCCATAAGCAATCCATTTTATTAAATGCATTTTGCTAGCTTGTCCTCCCTGTCCCAAATTCGTTGACGCCAAAATTAGCAAGCCGTTTTGCTCTGTTTCTGAAATATTTGTCAGCTGATCCGCCTCATGGTCTCTGCTTCATTCTGTTGATTAAGTGGTCTTCTTGATATTTAGCAATCTTGATGCCTCATATAACTACTTGTTGAACTAGAGAATTGATTTGACCACTTGATCAATGGTTTTCATAACAGTCAAGTTTCAACGTGTTTCCTGTTTGCACCCTTAGTCATAGCTGACACTGAGAAGATGTGTATTTTTCTTCATGCTGGCATGCAAGCTGCACCTGAAATGTGGAATAATGTGGAGCACTGCTGACTAAATTAGTTGCTTGCACGATGCATCATATCCAACTTCCCCATGAAGTATTCTGTTATAATAATTCAGTTTTCTTCATGCATCTATCTACTGGACGCATCTACCACCGTGCATGGTGGTTGCCTATGTTGTTGGTTGTAATGCTCGTTGCCACAAGTTTGGCGAACTGGTGATAGCGTGTCTGCGTAGGCACAAGTTTTTTGTTTTTTGAGGGGTCGTAGGCACAAGTTTAACTTGGAAAAATGCTTGCTACAGCAGACAGCGACTGGTACGACTATGCAAGTTTAGTCTGGCTAGTTCAGTTGGTATCTAGTCTAGAATAATTTATTTTCCCATTTTTTGTTTCCTTGCTGGAAATGTCATGGTACAAGTGTTGATGTTGCTGTTTACTACTCCCGCCGTAAAGAAATATATAAGACCGTTTAGATCACTACTTTAGTGATCCAAATTCTCTTATATTTTTTTACAAGAGAGGACATGGTATTATTGCTAGCTATATATATGCCTGCTGCTGATTGATGCTCTTGTGGTTAGGATTCTACACCTCGAAGTGATGCTTTTGCATTGCTTCCTTCCTCGTGCACTTGCAAACTATATGCTATTCCCTTTCCGATTTGACCTCAAAATTTCTGACTCCTCCTATCCATGTGCAACAGCGATGCTTTGGGTTTCATCCATGCAGTAGAGGACAAGAGCTTCATGGCCAACCAAGGTGCATGGTGCTCGCAAGCGACGAACGAAGGTTGTTCGACATTGGCTACACAAACCACCACTGTGAGCTCCTCCCTTTGCTATGCTACACCCATGCTCTGTTTCATGGGTCAGCTAGGATTTCGATGCTTTTAGCATCGTGGTCGAGTCCTTGCCGACTGTTGTGTCGATGATCAAGTGCTGGTGCTCCATCTGGCTATTTGATTTGCTACTACGAATTAGTAGTATTAGAGTGCCGCTGGTTTATTAGGATGTGGCTGAAACCATTGGATGGCCTTCCTGGACATGTTATCCAGAATTAGTACTTGTCTCATTTTTTGTTTCCTTGTTGGACATGCTATGGTTCAAGTGTCGATGATGTCTAGTAGTAGTTTGCTAGCTATATGCCTGCTACTGATTGATGCTCTTTTGGTCTCCTGATTGATGCTCTTTTGGTCTCCTGGAATCATATTATACTATATCTAGTGTTCTTGTGGTTATGTGAAGATGCATCACAAACATCTAAGTCTTTGAAGTTGGTTGAATCTGTTGCTTTATCATATATTTGGTCCATAAATCTACATTTCTATGAGATCTCTTTCAGTATATAATTTTTTGATTGTCCAGGAATAATAGCGACTCTAATGCCGGTAGCCTATGTGTTCACTCTTTTACAGGAGCTCCAGGTCTATGAAATTTGAAGTTTGAAGCCATATAGTACAACCTTACTCAGCAAAGAGTTGTCTCTTATGTTTGACTGTAATAGACTGTAATATCTATTATATAATTAAAACGATAGAAAACCAACGGTGATGATTTGGCACTGTTAAAACTAAGATGTATCAACGGTGAAGATCTAAAATGGGTTGATATTAGGAAAGTTCACATGGACGTGTACTATTGCACGTGAATATTTTTGCACCTGAAAGAAAAACTGAAGTGGACGTATACTATTGCACGTAGTATTAGGCAAGTGTACACGGACATATACTATTGCACGTGAAGGACTCTGAAACGGATTGCTATTAGTCAAGGATACGGACGTATACTATTGCAAACAGAATAATTTACAGCGGATAGTCATCCGTACAGAATTCAAACTCAGCAACCTTTGACTAATATAAAGGTTGGGGCAGACACCCCAGAACGCCCACGGAATAATAGACGCCGGAACACCCATTGAAGGGAGATCAACACAACAACATATCCACACAAATCGAAGGGGCGACATACGTCGGGACGCCCAGCACATCGAAGGACGGAAGAAGAAACGACAAAAACATCAAGTTTGAGTAATATATATAGCTTAAATCTTGAGGTCTGTTTACATCTTTCCATCCCTGCATGTCTTTGCAACCTCCTTATGAACACCATGTTTTCCTGTTCATTAACCATTAGTTAGAGCACTTATTTCTAACCAAATTTCATTATTGTATTATCATATGAACCACTCCTTCTAAAATTGTTTTGAGGGCAACGTCTCTATGGCCTACACGAAGTTGAGTGAGTTAACCACAAGAGGACAGACATGGAATATTAAAGCCAAAGTAATGAGAATGTGGGACTCGATCAATCCTTCGACTGATGAACTTATAAGCATCGATATGATCTTGATGGATGAGCAGGTATTTTCTTCACATAATTAACAGTGGGGATTGTTTTATTGTTAAAATTACTACTAAGATTTTTCTTTCATTAAATTTTGAAGGGCCATATAGTTCATGCTACTATTTGGAAGAATCTAATAGACACTTACAGAGCAAAGATCAACGAGGGTTCTATATATGCTTTTAGCAATTTTAAAGTTGTAGATTCGACAAAATATCGACCAGTCAGCAATGAAATTAAAATTATTATTTTATTCAACACAAAATTAAAGGAGATGAAAGGTTCATCGGATAATTTTCCAGATTACTACTTTGAGTTTGCTAGCAAAGATACCCTACAAGAACGTCTAGAAAAAGACCAACAATGCTCAGGTATGTTGATAGTCATATTCTTACATCCAAGTGGGCAATTTAAATTTGATGTCATTTCTTGGTAGTTGTATTAATAAACTCAAATGAATAACTTTCTAATGTTTGAAGTCTTTAATCTTCTAATTTGCAGATGTCATTGGGTTACTTACCAAGATTAAGTCAATAGAATCAAGGATAACAAAGAAGAAAACACATGCAGATGTATGTCAGATTGAAATTCTAATGCCAAAGTAAGTGTATATCCATGTATCAGCTTTTCACTAAAGGGTAAAGGCTATTTTCTTCCACTTATATTATTATTACCATTAATTACTTTGGAATGAATTATTCAAGGGTGATAGAATCAGAGTATCATTATGGGGAAGATTAACTCATCATTTAAGTGAGGATGTAATTGGCAATCAAACAATTATTATTGTTACCTCAACAATGGTGCAAAAATTCAATGGTAAGTTGAATATGTTTCCATGTCTTTTTTTCATACCAAAATAATAAATCTAACCAATTTATTGTTCATTAAATAGGTTTGTGCCTAAAGTCAACTAGCGCCACAAGATCATATACGAATCTAGATATACCCGAGACTTGGGAACTTCGTGCCAGGTATTAAGCACAATTTGTAGGTTCTGGTCATATAGAATTTCATAATATATCTTCATTTACTAACTTTTTTATAGCCACTCCACCGAAGAAACTTTACCAAAAGTGATGGAGATAGATAAAAGTACTCAAGGGACGCTGGAAGATCAAATGTTTTACAGAAGGATAACCTTAAAAGAACTTACTGGAATTAGGCACGACAACCCAACAGATGAGGTAATGAATCAGAACTCCTCTAAGACATGATATTGTAGAAGCCTCCAATACCTACAGATGTATTTGACATATTTGTATGAGTGACTGCATATTCTTTAAAGAGCTATATTTTCTTCATCAACTTTCAGGACTTTGTGTTCACCACAATAGCTACAATTGATCGGTTACAAGAAAATATTCAATGGTGGTACATGTCATGCGATGTTTGCAACAAAATTGCTACAAAAGAATCACATAATTATTATTGCAAGAATTGTGATACGTATCCAGAAGGTTTAACACCTAGGTAAGCATATTCTCTTGATTTGACCATCATTATGTACTGTCACATTTGCATTACACTAACGCAATGTGATTCTAGGTATCGTATTCGGCTTCAAATTAGTGATCACAGTGCTACTACAAGTTGCACTTTATTTGATGAAGAGGCTGAACGAATGCTCAATACATCAGTCTCATTCCTGTTGGATTCATTAGATGGAAAATCAGAAGAAGTCCCCAAGATTATACAAGAATTATGTAGACAAAGACTCATCTTTCGACTCAAACTCAACAATAAGAACCTCACTCTAGGCATGCAGAACTATGCAGTAAAGAAAATATTTGTGCCTGATGAGAAGCTTGAGAAGAGATACTTAGAGGATAAAGCTGAAGAGGTAATGGTCTATTAAACTATCAAATCTATTTAAACACCAATTATTATACTCTTTTATATGGAACTATTGAAGCAAGTATTTACAATTCTTGATCCATTGTGCTCAACAGGATTTGATGGATGATGAAGTGGACAACATGTTAAAACAAGAAACAAAGAAACCGAATAAGCCAGTTAAAAAGGTGATTGAATACTGCACTGTACAAGCTTTTCTTTACATAAATTCATCTCTTAATTCATCCATTTATGTGATTTTTGCAGGTACAAATCAGCAAGTGTGAACTTAGCAAAAACATATGTGAGTTGGTCCCTGTGAAAGAGGAGCCAGAAGATAAAAGCAATGGGAGTACAGTACATCAGAAGGAGCATCAACATCAAAAATCATCAACGAGTGTCGATGGTGGGAAAAGGAGGCGAAGATCTGTTGTATTATCAGACTCGGAAGAAGAAGAAGTGAAAAATAGTATATCTGAAAAATTAGAAAAGGCAGTGCCCAAAAGCACCAGAAGTGTTCATGCAAAAAACAAAAAGGCAAAAGTTGAACATGAAGGCTCCACAAGGATGACACGAAGTTTGACCAAAAAGACTAATAGCATCAAGACGATGTAATCGTCAACTCGAAGATCAAGTACGCCAAACAAGACCCAAGAGAGGAAGGACCTTTTCCAGAATTTTTTTGGGACAGTAGTTTATCCAATATTTATTATTTTAATGTATCCGAGAACTGGAATATTTAGTGTGTTTTTATATATGATCAATATGTATGAACAATATGACATTTTGTTTTCAAACAATTCAAGTATTGTATACTATTCAGAAGATAGAATGACCAGTACATTCATTTGATCTTAATCAATTTATTAGCATTGGATTTGTGTGGTTGGTCAAAGCTCTGATGTGCCTGCAACATTTGCTAAAGCATGGCCTAGAATATATGAGAACAAAAATGCTCAACGGTATTTGAAAAGATTGAGTTGGAAATTCATCTGGAATATTATGAAATTTTTTAATCAAAATCATCGACTGTGAACTGTTCCATATGAAGCCACAACGAAATTTAAAACGACGGAAAGATGGATTGAGCTTTTATCCGGGGCGTATATTATTACATCACGAACAATCATATGATGGGGACTCACAGACTTAAGCTTATTTCTTTCTCACTAACCCTCAAAAAATCCGACCAAAATTATTTTGCAGACAAAATGTATTTGGGCCAGACGCATACCTAGCTGAACTAGGTACTGACTAGGCAAGATAGTTGAAGGCCAAACCTGCGCTGCTACTTGAGGCACTGATGCACCCAGGTTCCGCTCTCCTTAGTGCCTGCTACGCCGCGCTGCTCCACGCAGGTCGATAGCTAATTGGTTCACCTCGCAAAAGCTTGCCTGTGTCGGCGTCTCCGTGCGGCCGCCGTCCACGCCACCGCATGCCCTCCTTGGCGCAAGAGAGGATCCAGTGAGAATCTTAGCCCAGCGGGTCGCCGGAAGCTAATCGGAAGCGATTTGCTCATCCGAAGAATATCCTTCTAGAAGAACTGTGTGGAAGAGGAATAGTCCATTGATATGAAGTGTGAGAAGATAATAAGCGGCGTGGCAGGAATGATTTTTTTAATTCTTTTGGACAGCACTGCAGCAGGAGAGTTGAAGTGCGAATAAAATATAGTACATTTTTAGGGGAGCTAGACAGCTTTCTGACAGCCAAGCACAAGCCCAAATTAGCTCACTAATCAGAAGTTGTTGGTGTAGGACAAACTATTAGTCGTTGCTCAAAAAAAGCTACTATTTATTCAAGCTAAATTTCCTTTAAAGACAATCCGTATTGTATTGTCCGATTTTGACTCACTACATGATTCCTAATCCTACACGTCTAGGAAAACATCTAGCCATATCATTATATAAAGTGCATCATATCACGTCCTACTAGCACAACAAGCCTCATCGCCGACTGATCCGTCTTCTCAAATTCGAAGCAACTCAACGACTAAGCAAGCAAAGGTTTCAGGGTATTATATATTTCCTCTCTTTAATTTGTGCATTATTTTAGCTTCCTTATCAGCCAACATATTCTCATAAAACCTTTGTCCTCGGGTGATCTACATTAGTCAAATTGCTAGATCATAGTCTCAGAAAACAAACAAGAGGTATGGTCACATACACTTTTCCCTCTGCCTATATCACATAATCATCATTCAACCATAATTTTACAAGTCAGACATTCATAAATGACCCATGATGCACTTTCTCAAAAGCTACTTTTTCATGATGTCGGGAAGATCAAACACAAGAGACGGCCAACAAATTGAAGGTATGGCAACAACTCCAGCAACTTGCATCCAATATACGCCGGCGACACCCAAACGATCAAAGGCACAAAGAAACGTCCGACGAACTGAAGACACAATATCAGCACCATCAGCCTCAGGTAATATCCCCATGCAATTCTTCATGTGTGTGCCTGCATTTTGATCTCAGCTCAACATTGCGTCAAAACTCTTCTCATACTGAACTATAAAATTCTTTTTCTTCATGCATCCTAACACTACCATCATAATAATGTCAAAGCTACAAAAAGAGCAACACGGTTGAACAATTATTGATTTATAGTTCCCTACCAGATAAACAACATTGATCTCCAGATGTACTGTATGTGACAACGTCCATTAGTAGTCTCTTATATCACCAAATGCACTTGCATGCCTGCAAAGGCAAAACACTATTAAGTACTCTCTCTGTAGAGAAATATAAGAGTGTTTAGATCACTACTTTAGTAATCTAAACGCTATTATATTTCTTTATGGAGGGAGTACAACATAAATCATATTACATGATACTATGTTAAGAAAACTATACGCACTGACAAAATCACATTTGCAGATATGAGAGTCCAACATACGTTAGACCCAGCAGCTCACCAGACAAAAAGAAAGAAAGAACAACCTCTAAACTCAAGGGGTAGAAAGCGGACAAGGACTGCAGAGGGAAGAAGAAATGCGAACACAGAGGCTCCTAAATGATTGAGAAAGGCTAATGCTGAAGAAGATAGGGAATTGAAGCGCGCCAGAAGCGAAACCAACAAAAACAACACTAGAGTCAATGTTGGAGATAACAACAGAACCAGAACCTCGACAAGTGCTAATAGCAAGCCATGGAACTTCGGAAGGCCAACATACAAATGCCAATATTGCAAAGCATTGCTATGGTGTGAAGAAAGATTAAATTCAAACAAAGGAACTACGACACCCTCTTTTGGAATATGCTGCAAACAAGGGAAAATCGATCTGCCGCCACTGAGAGAACCTCCACCATACCTTAGAAACCTCTTAAGAAGTGAAGGGCAGGATACGGTAAACTTCAAAGAAAATATAAGGTCATACAACTCAATGTTTTCATTCACATCGATGGGAGGAGCTGTGGACAAGGAAATAAACACTCGCAAAGGACCTTATGTTTTTCGTTTGCATGGACAAAACTACCACCATATCGGAACTCTTTTGCCTCAAGGTACAGACAAACCTCGGTTCGCACAGCTATACATCTATAATACCGAAAATGAGGTGGAAAACAGGATAAGTGTGTCAAGATGCAATGATAATAAATCAACAGTGAACCCCAACATCGTCAAAGAACTGAAGAATGCTCGACGACAACAATATCCTCGCAAAAACATTCAGAATGGCAAGAGACAGATTCCAAGAAGGAGACTACCATGATTACACACTTCGGATACTAGGCAAAAGGAACGGAGCACACAACCTTCCATCCGCATCTGAAGTTGCAGCATTGGTAGTAAGAGATCCAACCGGAGAGAGTGAAGGACGTGACATTGTTGTTGAGTACAAAAATATGGAGCCGCAAAGGATATCAGAGATCCACCCGAAATTCATGTCCATGCAATATCCGTTGTTGTTCCCATATGGAGAAGATGGTTTTAAACTTGAGATACCCTACAGGAAAACAAAAGGAGGTACAAACAGCAGGAAATACGTAACGTTGTTGGACTACTATGCATTCTACCTACAGCAACGTCCTGATCAAGGAATGTTACTGCTCAAGTTCGGGCATTTGTCACTGCAATTTTGGGTGGATGTATACACATGTATCGAGCAAAATAGACTAAACTGGATCCGACACAATCAAGGAAAGCTACGAACTGAACTTTACAGTGGATTGCAGGATGCAATTGAGCAAGGGGACACAAGAACAGAGCAAGTTGGAAAGAGGATAATTGTGCCTTCATCGTTTACAGGTGGTAGAAGAAACAAGGCACAATATTTGCAAGATGCCTTTGCAATATGTCGTTGGGCTGGATACCCAGACCTATTTATAACATTCACATGCAATGCAAAGTGGCCTGAGATCCAATACATGCTAGATGAAGCGGGAGGTGGCCAAAAGCCAGCCGATCGGCCAGATATTGTGGACAGAGTATTTATGATCAAACTAAAGGAGCTAATGAGAGACATAAAAGAAAAGAAATACTTTGGAGAAACAGTTGCAAGTAAGTCCCATTGACTATCAATCTTTACTCTTTCTTGCATCATCTTATAGTCCGTCAGACTCCTGCTCTTTAGAAACATGCATCATCTTATACTCCGTAAGATTCTAGCTCTTTAGTAACATGCATTCTAATTTTAGCTAAATCTGACAAACTATTAATCAACTGCAGTCATCTACACAATAGAATTCTAGAAGAGAGGACTCCCGCATGCCCACATACTAATATTTTTGAAGGACAAAGACAAGTACCCGGAACCATCGCAAATCGACAAAATAATAAGCGCTGAGATCCCAAACAAGGATGAGGATCCAGAAGCATTTGAAGCTGTTGAGAACTTCATGATGCATGGCCCGTGCGGTGAGGCTAAGAAAAACTCACCATGCATGGTGGACCATAGATGCACCAAGCATTTCCCAAAAAGATACAATGTCAGCACTACCATTGACGAGGACGGATTTCCAGTATATAAAAGGAGGGATGACGGAAGGCAGATCAAAAAGGGAGGGGTGATGCTCGACAACAGATTTGTCGTGCCATACAACCGGAACCTTCTAGTCAAGTATCAAGCTCACATAAATGTCGAGTGGTGCAATAGGTCCAGATCAATCAAGTACCTATTTAAGTATATCCATAAAGACGACGACCATGTTACAGCCTTGCTCAAGGAAAGGGGCACGACAAACGAAACTGACGAGATCAAGAAATACCTAGAGATGAGATACATATCAACATCAGAAGCATGCTGGAGGATATTTCAGTTTGATCTTCAGTATCGCGATCCAACAGTTGAGAGGCTACCTTTCCATCTTGAAAATGAGCAACAAGTCGTTTTTCCAGACTCCACTGATCTTGAAAAGATAGTAACAAGGGACGGATCTAAAATCACCAAGTTCACTCAGTGGATGGAGGCAAATAAAATATACGAGCTAGGAAAAGGATTGACTTACGCAAAATTCCCTACAAAGTTTGTATGGAAAAGCAAAACAAAATGTTGGCAGAAGTGAAAAGGGACTATGCAATTGGAAGAATCTACTATGCACATCCCGCAAGTGGCGAGAGATATCATATGAGGATGCTTCTAAACACCAAGAAAGGATGCACATCATTTGAGGACATTAGGACCGTTGATGGAGTCATTCACCCAACATACAAATCAGCATGCCAAGCCCTCGGATTTCTTGATGATGACACCGAGTGGATTGACTGTATCAATGAAGCATCAAGTTGGGCATCCAGAACACAACTACGTCAGTTATTCACCACCATATTGTCCCATTGCGAAGTCACAAACCCAAAGGTATTGTGGGATTCAACATGGGAGGCGTTGTGTGAAGATATGCAATACAAAAGAAGGACTATTCTAAACTTTCCAACACTTCGGCTTACAAACACACAGAAGAAAGCGTATGGTCTGATTGAGATAGAAAAACTGATGAGGCAAGTAGGAAAGTCACTAAAGGACTATCCAGACATAGAACTACCAAATGCCGCAGAGCTAGAAGAACTTGGGAACAGACTAATAAACGAAGAGGTCAACTACGACATGGACAAACTCAAGGATGAGCACAAAATCATACTAAACAATCTTAACCAAGACCAGAAAAAGGCCTATGATGCAATAATGGAGTCAGTCGACAAAGGCCTAGGAAAGCAGATATTTGTCGAAGGCTACGGTGGCACAGGAAAAACCTATCTATGGAAAGCAATAACGACAAAGCTAAGATCAGAGGGGAAGATAGTACTTGCAGTAGCATCATGTGGGATTGCAGAGTTGCTTCTCCAAGGTGGAAGAACAGCACACTCAAGGTTCCGTATTCCACTTAATATCACTAAAGAATCAACGTGTGAAATAAAACAAGGCTCGCATTTGGCTGAACTGCTAAAGAAGACCTCACTTATATTGTGGGACGAGGCTCCTATGGCAAACAAACACTGCTTCGAGGCACTAGACAAAAGCCTTAGAGATATTCTAAGGTTCACTAATGAAAACAGAGATGAAAAGTCATTTGGTGGAATGATAGTTATACTAGGACGCGACTTCAGACAAATCCTGCCAGTTATAACCAAAGGAAGGAGAGAGCAGATAGTAAATGCTTCAATCAAAAGGTCATATCTGTGGAAACTCTTTGAAGTATTTGAGTTAACACAGAACATGCGGCTGAAGTGTTTGTCAGATGATCCAATACAAAAGCAAAAGGTTGCTGAATTGGCAGAGTGGATACTACAGATTGGCGATGGGAAAACAACATCAGATGAAGGAGAGGATTGGATAAAAATACCAAAAGACCTACTGCTAGAGAAAGGATAAAATCGTAAAGAACAAATCGTCAAAAGCATATACCCAAATTTGTTGCAAAATTACTGTGAGCGGGATTACCTAGAAGAAAGAGCAATACTATGTCCAAGAAATGATACAGTCAAGGAGATAAATGACCACATAATGAGCCAAATACAAGGTGAAGAGGTGACATACCTAAGCCTGGACACAGTGTGCAAGGCAACGACAAATACCAACATCATGATGAACATGCAGCCTACTGAGTTCCTCAACACCTTAACGTCCCCAGGAATACCAGACCATAAGTTAAAACTGAAGGTGGGTTTGCCGGTCATGCTACTACGCAACATCAACCAAGCAGCGGGTTTATGCAACGGTACAAGAATGACAATTACACAACTTGGAAACAAATACATCGAGACACAAATAATCACAGGAACACATGTCGGCGATAAGGTATACATACCTCGAATCATCATGTCACCAAGTGACTCAAAATGGCCATTCGTGCTGAAAAGAAGGCAATATCCATTATCAGTGTGCTTTCCAATGACAATAAACAAGAGCCAAGGTCAGTCCTTAAACAAGGTAGGCATATAGTTTCCTAAGCAAGTATTCTGCCATGGACAACTATATGTGGCACTATCAAGAGTGACAAACAAGGAAGGATTGAAGGTGTTGATCGATGACGAAGAGTGTCCAACCGAAGATGTCGCAAAGAATATTGTTTACAAAGAGATTTTTTAATTGATAGTGCAGTTCCTCAAGTCATTAGACAATTCATGTATAATTACATAGAGTCACAGACAACCTTACCATAAATTTTCAACAACACATTTACTTGGTTGGCATGTTAAATTTTTAAATACTCCCTCCGTTCCAAAATAGATGACCCAACTTTATACTAACTTTAGTACAAAGTTGAGTCATCTATTTTGGAACGGAGGGAGTAGTTATTAATCCATACATATATATGTTTGATCTTTCTGTAAAATATTAAATTTAAAATTAGTTATTTATCCTTGAATATTTTTAACACAAAAAATATCGCAGCAGATGAAACAATGAAATCACCAATGGATTCCACCTACAATAAGCTTTTCGTAATCTCCCACATTATAGCCACAATCCACAACTAAAATATATTCACGGTTAATCTCAAAATCCAAATCTTTTAGAAATGTTCTATAGAAAGTTCACCGATTAATTCCCCTAAATAGCCATTACTAATCTCTCACAATCTAACACTCACATCTCTCTCACGAATAGTTTCTGATTCCCCAAATCTCCTCAATTTGTCTCTCTAAAAACATAGGCATTAGCCTCCTCGAGTGAATAAATGTATGCGTACATATGGATCTTTAATATTTCGACAAAATATATAAATTTATGTTCATCAGTTCTGTATCCGTGAATTAACTCTATCATGTTTGTACACATAAGTTCTTTCTACATTAACATTTCTATAAACGTAGAAGTAATTTCTGAGAGCAAAAAATACAGATCGTACCTTTTTCATTTGGCAATGGATATCAACTCTAATCCCTCTAATGAACAATCCCCAATTCTCAATCTCTTTTGTATCAGATCCAAGAAAAAGTTCCTGCAGCAAGGAGATTTAAATATCTTCTTTACTAAATCTTGAGCGTGGTTGTGTCATGGAGATTTTACCCAACAATTTCTAATCTGGGATGACATTTACCTCATGTGAGATGCACGAAAATTAGGGATTTACCTGTGAAGGGCTGAAGGCTCCCTCAAATCCATTCGGAAAAAGAGATCGAGAGTGACCCTGCGGCATACATCTTCCATCCGCTCAAGCTATGGTTGGCGGCGGCACGCAGCCGAGCCAGCGACGAGTGCATGCGCTGGTGCTGCCACTGAAAAGCAGGGGAGAAGAGCTGCGCTAGAGGACTTCTTGGTTCGACCATTTACAAAATTAAGGTTGTGCTAAAAAAATGAACAAAAGGAGCACGATTTCTTGACGATATTTTGGTCCAGTCTAAGAAAAGAGTACGCATCTTCTCAAAAGAAAAAAGAATAGAGTACGCATGGAATCAACTTCACACATAGCCGTACAGCTCCATATAAAAAAACAATTCTAAGCTTCTATTCCCTCCGTTCCTAAATATAAATCTTTTTAAAAATTCCAATATAGACTACATACAGAGCAAAATAAGTGAACGTACACTCTAAAATATGTCTATATACATTTGTATGTAGTCCGTATTAACATCTTAAAAAAGACTTATATTTAGAAACGGAGGGAGTAAAACACAGTCACAAAAAAGTTTAAATCTATCATGCATAATTTTCATGAAATGAACAAAATGAGTACATAAATAGAAAGGGCATTTCCTTTCGATAGTTTTTATGTTAGCTAAATGGTTTGATTCTGAATTCTATATAAAAAATATATATATTAACATAATACAGACGCAGACACTCATATATGCACACATACACTCACTCCTATGAAGGCAGGCAAGCACACCCTACGAGTGGATTAAAGAGACTAAGTCAGCTCATCATCTTGAGATTCATAAAGTCAACACAGACAAATTCGTAGTCAACCGGACGTCTCCCCCCACTAAACGCACATTGCCAAATAGGCTAAAATAAATTAATGAAAATTCGAGCAATAGTGTCAAGTCAAGGATTTGAACGCCGATAAGCTGGGAATACCACTGCACTCCTAACTATATAACCATAGGCTGGTTCGCAACAAAAAACACAATACTTAATACCTTTAACACACACTCACAAAAACAATAAAATATTTTAAAATAAATCTATCATATATAATTTTCATATAATGGAAAAAATAGCACATACAAAGAAAAAATAATTTCATGCTAAAATATTTAATGAATGCTAAAATATCACATCGTAATGTCGAATGCACAAATAAAGTCAAAATTCCAAGCCAATATAATCATAAATAAATAGTCTAGCCACGCAAATGCACGGGTAGCTCCGCTAGTTGTAATATTGTAACAACAGGCATATTGGGGTTGTAATAGACTATGTATAGACTGTAGTAGATTTAGTGTTATTTGATGAACTACATTTGTATTGTTGGGTCTGAAATATTGATTATGTATGTGATTTAAAAACATGTGGAATGGAAACCTGACTTGTGGGACCAACTTATGAAAATAATCTGAGCAGTTTTGAAATTTCTGTCAAGTGGGCCCAATGTGTGTGATGATGACAAGTGGGACCCATCTGATTGGTGGGACCAACTTCAAAATATAATGGCCCAAACAATGTTAAAAGGCCACGGCCCAGAAATAAATAAAAGGCCGAATTATTGGTCCAGGCCCAGGTAGCTAACAAAAATTGGCAGGAAAAAATATAATAAATGGGTTGATTTAATGGGCTTGGCCCATATAGACACCTAACCGGACCGGGTTGATTCTTGTCAATGACCTTTTAGTTTGGTCGTAATTTTGCCACGTCAGCTTGCCACGTCGGATCTGACGTGGCCTGGGCAGACAGCTAGTGACCAAAACAAAACAGTAGGCATATTTTGGTCGTAAACGTCTATGACTTTCTCACAGAGAAGGTCGTTAATTTCAGGTTACGACTGCCAGCTTTTGACCATCTATTTTTGATCACAAAAAGGTCACAAATGAAAATAATGACCATTCAGTGACCAATAGTCAAGGTCACAAGTTGACATATTTCTTGTAGTGGAAGCACGGCACGGCGGCGAACAGCAGCAGTGGCGGAAGAAGGAAGAAGAAGATGAATGGCGAAGGAGGAGGAGGGTGCGCGAGCATCTGCCGCTCCCCCTCCTTCCCCTACTTATAGCCCCAGAGTGGCGAAGCTGAGGGGGCGGGACGTGGAATTTACTGCGCCCACTCCCCAACGACCCCGCGTTTATCGCGCCAGTAAAGGTGTGTATTAACCGTCCCAGAATGCCAACCGCCCGCCTCGGCCGCAACTGATCCGCGCGTGGGCCGAGGCGCTGTAGTGGTGGGCCCCAGCCTGCAGCAACGTCCCATCGCGCGCGTGGGCTGGCAGGCCGGCCCGTCCAGCGAGCGCCACGTGGTGCGTGGGCGGCGGGCGGCCGGCCCAGCTCCCGGCACAAGAACCATCTGGTTCCCGCCTCCGGGCTTCAAAATATTCCAAGCGGCGCGCTTGGGTGTGGGCGACTCCTAGTTGTCGGCTCCGCGGAGTGGGAAGCTGCTTGGGCTTCTCACTCTCCTTTTAGCCGTGAAGCCCCGCCAGCTTTGGAGACTACTGTCGGAGTAAATAACCACGGGTAGCCTTATCCGCTCCCCCTGGTTCTTCAAAAACATTGGGCCGACTGCACCCTCAAACATCCAAGACGAAGGGTCGCCTTCTCTTGGTCAGCTGGCCCAGTAGCCGGCTGTGGGAAGGCGGCAAGGTTCAGCAAGCCATCCTGAGATGGGCCGACTCCTAGCAAGCGGCCACCAGAGTGGCCGACTCCTCTTAGACGGCCTGACATGTACCCTCAAAGTTTGCACCCACATAACGGCAAAAAGACGGGGCGTGGCTATAGTAAAGCCTGCCATCCCCGAATCCCGGAGCAAGCATGGCCACAGTGCACCGTACCGGGTGGCCATCCCTCGTCCGGCGCGACACTGTTGCCACGTTGACCATGACTCAAATGCAACATTATTAGCCCCCTCACAAAGTCTCAAGTGGTTTGGAATTGTATAAATATGTTTTTATATTTAAAAGCTTATATTAGTTACCATTGGACCACTTTATAAATGGCCAGGGACATTTGGGGAATTCAAATTATGTTGTTTTCTTCATGAAAAATAGTTAGTGAATATTTGCAACACAACGAACATTTTTACTTTGTTGTTTGAAGAAATAATTTATTTAATGTATTTTAAATTGAAAATGGCCTTGATTTTTGGACAAGTGTCAATTTGCATAGTAATCATGATGACATGACCAACATCAGGGAGAGATTACTGAAGCATGATTCTCAGGGTGTTACATGAACCTATGGCCCCAGGTCTATTATCCATTATTATTTTTCCAATTTTTGCTATTTTTATTTTACCGTTTAACTTCACTATTATCTGTCTATTAGTGCTCTTAACCTTGTAACTAGCAAGAAAAGGGGCTTGACAACCCTCTTGTCACGTTGGGTGCAACTATTTTATTTTGTTTGTGCACGGGTGCTACTTATCTTATTATCTTAGAAGCTTCCATTGGTTCGATAAACCTTGATTCTTAATTGAGGAAAAAGCTTTGCTGCTATCAACTTCACCCATTTGGGGAAACTCAACGACTCCTGCAGGAATAGCACACCGATTCAAGTGGCATTGGATATTTAATTTGAGCACTTTGAAAAACAACATAATTGGCGCTAAAAATGCATCCCAACTTTGGCCTGTGTGTACCCTTAACTTTGGCCAATTTGGGTTGACAACATGAGAATCAAGATTTGAAATGCACATGCATGTTATTTCTTATTGTGTATAATTGTTACAATATTTATTGAACATAAGTAGAATAACTGAATGAAAAATATTTTCTCATGCATGGTTGAATATTATGATGGGCATTTTTTCATGCATGATTGCAGGTTGAGGTGAGTCTTATCCCATTCTTAATTATATGTGAGGTCGTATGCGTGCATATTGAGATAAATAAGTTAGTGGGATAAGTCTCTTAGGTAGGATGCATTAATTCCAACTCAATTTTTTCTTCACCACAATGCAACGTGCTTTTTTGTGTTTTCTCAAAAAGAAAATCATACGTTTTTTAGATGGAACCACCGTGATTGGTTTATTGTTGAGTTATATAGGTGGTATTTAGTTGTGCTTTAGATTTGAAACACGTACATTCTATTTTCGGATGCACAAGCAAAAAATCTCATGTGCGTTACGCGAAGCAAACAACCCGCTTGGCCTACCTGTGGACGAACTGACCGTTGTGGCGGCGTGGTTTCTTTAATGGCAACGATGAAAACTTGTGAAAGGAATCATGATTTAAAATCCTGAAAAAACAACATCGTCTATTCGCGTCTTTTTTCCCGAAAAGGGGCGCTTTTATTGTTTAAAAGATTTAAACATTACACCCGGGCTCTGCATAATTAAGATGGACACAGTCAACTAAGGTCCTCCCACGGAAACGAAAAAAATGTGAAATATAAAGAAACTTAGAGTCCGTATAACGCCTAAAGCGGAGGGGGCCAATCATAAGATCATGCTACCATCCATGTTGGGTAAAAGTATCCCTCGCCGTATTCTCTAATCGTGTACACACCTCCATAAAAAGGTCTCGGTTCTCCACGCGTTGTAGAGAAAACCATAAACGAAGAGTCTCGGTACATATGTAGATAACCTGCAACAGAAAAGTACTTTTATCGTTAAAAACATTATCATTTCTACATAGCCAAAGCGACCAAATAATGGCAAGCTCTCTCTGTTGGAAATATGCCCTAGAGGCAATAATAAAAGGATTATTATTATATTTCCTTGTTCATGATAATTGTCTTTATTCATGCTATAATTGTATTATCCGGAAATCGTAATACACGTGTGAATACATAGACCATAATATGTCCCTAGTAAGCCTCTAGTTGACTGGCTCGTTGATCAACAGATAGTCATGGTTTCCTGACTATGGACATTAGATGTCGTTGATAACGGGATCACATCATTAGGAGAATGATGTGATGGACAAGACCCAATCCTAAGCATAGCACAAGATCGTGTAGTTCGTTTGCTAGAGCTTTTCCAATGTCAAGTATCTTTTCCTTAGACCATGAGATCGTGTAACTCCCGAATACCGTAGGAGTGCTTTGGGTGTACCAAACATCACAACGTAACTGGATGACTATAAAGGTGCACTACAGGCATCTCCGAAAGTGTCTGTTGGGTTGACACGGATCGAGACTGGGATTTGTCACTCCGTATGACGGAGAGGTATCTCTGGGCCCAATCGGTAATGCATCATCATAATGAGCTCAAGCATTACGGTACGAGTAAAGTGACTTGCCGGTAACGAGACTGAACGAGGTATTGGGATACCGACGATCGAGTCTCGGGCAAGTAACGTATCGATTGACAAATGAAATTGTATACGGGGTTGATTGAATCCTCGACATCGTGGTTCATCCGATGATATCATCGAGGAGCATGTGGGGGCCAACATGGGTATCCAGATGCATCACAAACATCTAGGTCTTTGAAGTTGGTTGAATCTGTTGCTTTATCGTATATTTGGTCCATAAATCTACATTTCTATGAGATCTCTTTCAGTATATAATTTTTTGATTGTCCAGGAATAATAGCGACTCTAATGCCGGTAGCCTATGTGTTCACTCTTTTACATGAGCTCCAGGTCTATGAAATTTGAAGTTTGAAGCCATATAGTACAACCTTACTCAGCAAAGAGTTGTCTCTTATGTTTGACTGTAATAGACTGTAATATCTATTATATAATTAAAACGATAGAAAACCAACGGTGATGATTTGGCACTGTTAAAACTAAGATGTATCAACGGTGAAGATCTAAAATGGGTTGATATTAGGAAAGTTCAATGGACGTGTACTATTGCACGTGAATATTTTTGCACCTGAAAGAAAAACTGAAGCGGACGTATACTATTGCACGTAGTATTAGGCAAGTGTACACGGACATATACTATTGCACGTGAAGGACTTTGAAACGGATTGCTATTAGTCAAGGATACGGACGTATACTATTGCAAACAGAATAATTTACAGCGGATAGTCATCCGTACAGAATTCAAACTCAACAACCTTTGACTAATATAAAGGTTGGGGCAGACACCCCAGAACGCCCACGGAATAATAGACGCCGGAACACCCATTGAAGGGAGATTAACACAACAACATATCCACACAAATCGAAGGGGCGACATATGTCGGGACGCCCAGCACATCGAAGGACAGAAGAAGAAACGACAAAAACATTAAGTTTGGGTAATATATATAGCTTAAATCTTGAGGTCTGTTTACATCTTTCCATCCCTGCATGTCTTTGCAACCTCCTTATGAACACCATGTTTTCCTGTTCATTAACCATTAGTTAGAGCACTTCTTTCTAACCAAATTTCATTATTGTATTATCATATGAACCACTCCTTCTAAAATTGTTTTGAGGGCAACGTCTCTATGGCCTACACGAAGTTGAGTGAGTTAACCACAAGAGGACAGACATGGAATATTAAAGCCAAAGTAATGAGAATGTGGGACTCGATCAATCCTTTGACTGATGAACTTATAAGCATCGATTTGATCTTGATGGATGAGCAGGTATTTTCTTCACATAATTAACAGTGGGGATTGTTTTATTGTTAAAATTACTACTAAGATTTTTCTTTCATTAAATTTTGAAGGGCCATATAGTTCATGCTACTATTTGGAAGAATCTAATAGACACTTACAGAGCAAAGATCAACTAGGGTTCTATATATGCTTTTAGCAATTTTAAAGTTGTAGATTCGACAAAATATCGACCAGTCAGCAATGAAATTAAAATTATTATTTTATTCAACACAAAATTAAAGGAGATGAAAGGTTCATCGGATAATTTTCTAGATTACTACTTTGAGTTTGCTAGCAAAGATACCCTACAAGAACGTCTAGAAAAAGACCAACAATGCTCAGGTATGTTGATAGTCATATTCTTACATCCAAGTGGGCAATTTAAATTTGATGTCATTTCTTGGTAGTTGTATTAATAAACTCAAATGAATAACTTTCTAATGTTTGAAGTCTTTAATCTTCTAATTTGCAGATGTCATTGGGTTACTTACCAAGATTAAGCCAATAGAATCAAGGATAACAAAGAAGAAAACACCTGCAGATGTATGTCAGATTGAAATTCTAATGCCAGAGTAAGTGTATATCCATGTATCAGCTTTTCACTAAAGGGTAAAGGCTATTTTCTTCCACTTATATTATTATTACCATTAATTACTTTGGAATGAATTATTCAGGGGTGATAGAATCAGAGTATCATTATGGGGAAGATTAACTCATCATTTAAGTGAGGATGTAATTGGCAATCAAACAATTATTATTGTTACCTCAACAATGGTGCAAAAATTCAATGGTAAGTTGAATATGTTTCCATGTCTTTTTTTCATACCAAAATAATAAATCTAACCAATTTATTGTTCATTAAATAGGTTTGTGCCTAAAGTCAACTAGCGCCACAAGATTATATACGAATCTAGATATACCCGAGACTTGGGAACTTCGTGCCAGGTATTAAGCACAATTTGTAGGTTCTGGTCATATAGAATTTCATAATATATCTTCATTTACTAACTTTTTTATAGCCACTCCACCGAAGAAACTTTACCAAAAGTGATGGAGATAGATAAAAGTACTCAAGGGACGCTGGAAGATCAAATGTTTTACAGAAGGATAACCTTAAAAGAACTTACTGGAATTAGGCACGACAACCCAACAGATGAGGTAATGAATCAGAACTCCTCTAAGACATGATATTGTAGAAGCCTCCAATACCTACAGATGTATTTGACATATTTGTATGAGTGACTGCATATTCTTTAAAGAGCTATATTTTCTTCATCAACTTTCAGGACTTTGTGTTCACCACAATAGCTACAATTGATCGGTTACAAGAAAATATTCAATGGTGGTACATGTCATGCGATGTTTGCAACAAAATTGCTACAAAAGAATCACATAATTATTATTGCAAGAATTGTGATACGTATCCAGAAGGTTTAACACCTAGGTAAGCATATTCTCTTGATTTGACCATCATTATGTACTGTCACATTTGCATTACACTAACGCAATGTGATTCTAGGTATCGTATTCGGCTTCAAATTAGTGATCACAGTGCTACTACAAGTTGCACTTTATTTGATGAAGAGGCTGAACGAATGCTCAATACATCAGTCTCATTCCTGTTGGATTCATTAGATGGAAAATCAGAAGAAGTCCCCAAGATTATACAAGAATTATGTAGACAAAGACTCATCTTTCGACTCAAACTCAACAATAAGAACCTCACTCTAGGCATGCAGAACTATGCAGTAAAGAAAATATTTGTGCCTGATGAGAAGCTTGAGAAGAGATACTTAGAGGATAAAGCTGAAGAGGTAATGGTCTATTAAACTATCAAATCTATTTAAACACCAATTATTATACTCTTTTATATGGAACTATTGAAGCAAGTATTTACAATTCTTGATCCATTGTGCTCAACAGGATTTGATGGATGATGAAGTGGACAACATGTTAAAACAAGAAACAAAGAAACCGAATAAGCCAGTTAAAAAGGTGATTGAATATTGCACTGTACAAGCTTTTCTTTACATAAATTCATCTCTTAATTCATCCATTTATGTGATTTTTGCAGGTACAAATCAGCAAGTGTGAACTTAGCAAAAACATATGTGAGTTGGTCCCTGTGAAAGAGGAGCCAGAAGATAAAAGCAATGGGAGTACAGTACATCAGAAGGAGCATCAACATCAAAAATCATCAACGAGTGTCGATGGTGGGAAAAGGAGGCGAAGATCTGTTGTATTATCAGACTCGGAAGAAGAAGAAGTGAAAAATAGTATATCTGAAAAATTAGAAAAGGCAGTGCCCAAAAGCACCAGAAGTGTTCATGCAAAAAACAAAAAGGCAAAAGTTGAACATGAAGGCTCCACAAGGATGACACGAAGTTTGACCAAAAAGACTAATAGCATCAAGACGATGTAATCGTCAACTCGAAGATCAAGTACGCCAAACAAGACCCAAGAGAGGAAGGACCTTTTCCAGAATTTTTTTGGGACAGTAGTTTATCCAATATTTATTATTTTAATGTATCCAAGAACTGGAATATTTAGTGTGTTTTTATATATGATCAATATGTATGAACAATATGACATTTTGTTTTCAAACAATTCAAGTATTGTATACTATTCAGAAGATAGAATGACCAGTACATTCATTTGATCTTAATCAATTTATTAGCATTGGATTTGTGTGGTTGGTCAAAGCTCTGATGTGCCTGCAACATTTGCTAAAGCATGGCCTAGAATATATGAGAACAAAAATGCTCAACGGTATTTGAAAAGATTGAGTTGGAAATTCATCTGGAATATTATGAAATTTTTTAATCAAAATCATCGACTGCGAACTGTTCCATATGAAGCCACAACGAAATTTAAAACGACGGAAAGATGGATTGAGCTTTTATCCGGGGCGTATATTATTACATCACGAACAATCATATGATGGGGACTCACAGACTTAAGCTTATTTCTTTCTCACTAACCCTCAAAAAATCCGACCAAAATTATTTTGCAGACAAAATGTATTTGGGCCAGACGCATACCTAGCTGAACTAGGTACTGACTAGGCAAGATAGTTGAAGGCCAAACCTGCGCTGCTACTTGAGGCACTGATGCACCCAGGTTCCGCTCTCCTTAGTGCCTGCTACGCCGCGCTGCTCCACGCAGGTCGATAGCTAATTGGTTCACCTCGCAAAAGCTTGCCTGTGTCGGCGTCTCCGTGCGGCCGCCAGCCACGCCACCGCATGCCCTCCTTGGCGCAAGAGAGGATCCAGTGAGAATCTTAGCCCAGCGGGTCGCCGGAAGCTAATCGGAAGCGATTTGCTCATCCGAAGAATATCCTTCTAGAAGAACTGTGTGGAAGAGGAATAGTCCATTGATATGAAGTGTGAGAAGATAATAAGCGGCGTGGCAGGAATGATTTTTTTAATTCTTTTGGACAGCACTGCAGCAGGAGAGTTGAAGTGCGAATAAAATATAGTACATTTTTAGGGGAGCTAGACAGCTTTCTGACAGCCAAGCACAAGCCCAAATTAGCTCACTAATCAGAAGTTGTTGGTGTAGGACAAACTATTAGTCGTTGCTCAAAAAAAGCTACTATTTATTCAAGCTAAATTTCCTTTAAAGACAATCCGTATTGTATTGTCCGATTTTGACTCACTACATGATTCCTAATCCTACACGTCTAGGAAAACATCTAGCCATATCATTATATAAAGTGCATCATATCACGTCCTACTAGCACAACAAGCCTCATCGCCGACTGATCCGTCTTCTCAAATTCGAAGCAACTCAACGACTAAGCAAGCAAAGGTTTCAGGGTATTATATATTTCCTCTCTTTAATTTGTGCATTATTTTAGCTTCCTTATCAGCCAACATATTCTCATAAAACCTTTGTCCTCGGGTGATCTACATTAGTCAAATTGCTAGATCATAGTCTCAGAAAACAAACAAGAGGTATGGTCACATACACTTTTCCCTCTGCCTATATCACATAATCATCATTCAACCATAATTTTACAAGTCAGACATTCATAAATGACCCATGATGCACTTTCTCAAAAGCTACTTTTTCATGATGTCGGGAAGATCAAACACAAGAGACGGCCAACAAATTGAAGGTATGGCAACAACTCCAGCAACTTGCATCCAATATACGCCGGCGACACCCAAACGATCAAAGGCACAAAGAAACGTCCGACGAACTGAAGACACAATATCAGCACCATCAGCCTCAGGTAATATCCCCATGCAATTCTTCATGTGTGTGCCTGCATTTTGATCTCAGCTCAACATTGCGTCAAAACTCTTCTCATACTGAACTATAAAATTCTTTTTCTTCATGCATCCTAACACTACCATCATAATAATGTCAAAGCTACAAAAAGAGCAACACGGTTGAACAATTATTGATTTATAGTTCCCTACCAGATAAACAACATTGATCTCCAGATGTACTGTATGTGACAACGTCCATTAGTAGTCTCTTATATCACCAAATGCACTTGCATGCCTGCAAAGGCAAAACACTATTAAGTACTCTCTCTGTAGAGAAATATAAAAGTGTTTAGATCACTACTTTAGTAATCTAAACGCTATTATATTTCTTTATGGAGGGAGTACAACATAAATCATATTACATGATACTATGTTAAGAAAACTATACGCACTGACAAAATCACATTTGCAGATATGAGAGTCCAACATACGTTAGACCCAGCAGCTCACCAGACAAAAAGAAAGAAAGAACAACCTCTAAACTCAAGGGGTAGAAAGCGGACAAGGACTGCAGAGGGAAGAAGAAATGCGAACACAGAGGCTCCTAAATGATTGAGAAAGGCTAATGCTGAAGAAGATAGGGAATTGAACCGCGCCAGAAGCGAAACCAACAAAAACAACACTAGAGTCAATGTTGGAGATAACAACAGAACCAGAACCTCGACAAGTGCTAATAGCAAGCCATGGAACTTCGGAAGGCCAACATACAAATGCCAATATTGCAAAGCATTGCTATGGTGTGAAGAAAGATTAAATTCAAACAAAGGAACTACGACACCCTCTTTTGGAATATGCTGCAAACAAGGGAAAATCGATCTGCCGCCACTGAGAGAACCTCCACCATACCTTAGAAACCTCTTAAGAAGTGAAGGGCAGGATTCGGTAAACTTCAAAGAAAATATAAGGTCATACAACTCAATGTTTTCATTCACATCGATGGGAGGAGCTGTGGACAAGGAAATAAACACTCGCAAAGGACCTTATGTTTTTCGTTTGCATGGACAAAACTACCACCATATCGGAACTCTTTTGCCTCAAGGTACAGACAAACCTCGGTTCGCACAGCTATACATCTATAATACCGAAAATGAGGTGGAAAACAGGATAAGTGTGTCAAGATGCAATGATAATAAATCAACAGTGAACCCCAACATCGTCAAAGAACTGAAGAATGCTCGACGACAACAATATCCTCGCAAAAACATTCAGAATGGCAAGAGACAGATTCCAAGAAGGAGACTACCATGATTACACACTTCGGATACTAGGCAAAAGGAACGGAGCACACAACCTTCCATCCGCATCTGAAGTTGCAGCATTGGTAGTAAGAGATCCAACCGGAGAGAGTGAAGGACGTGACATTGTTGTTGAGTACAAAAATATGGAGCCGCAAAGGATATCAGAGATCCACCCGAAATTCATGTCCATGCAATATCCGTTGTTGTTCCCATATGGAGAAGATGGTTTTAAACTTGAGATACCCTACAAGAAAACAAAAGGAGGTACAAACAGCAGGAAATACGTAACGTTGTTGGACTACTATGCATTCTACCTACAACAACGTCCTGATCAAGGAATGTTACTGCTCAAGTCCGGGCATTTGTCACTGCAATTTTGGGTGGATGTATACACATGTATCGAGCAAAATAGACTAAACTGGATCCGACACAATCAAGGAAAGCTACGAACTGAACTTTACAGTGGATTGCAGGATGCAATTGAGCGAGGGGACACAAGAACAGAGCAAGTTGGAAAGAGGATAATTGTGCCTTCATCTTTTACAGGTGGTAGAAGAAACAAGGCACAATATTTGCAAGATGCCTTTGCAATATGTCGTTGGGCTGGATACCCAGACCTATTTATAACATTCACATGCAATGCAAAGTGGCCTGAGATCCAATACATGCTAGATGAAGCGGGAGGTGGCCAAAAGCCAGCCGATCGGCCAGATATTGTGGACAGAGTATTTATGATCAAACTAAAGGAGCTAATGAGAGACATAAAAGAAAAGAAATACTTTGGAGAAACAGTTGCAAGAAAGTCCCATTGACTATCAATCTTTACTCTTTCTTGCATCATCTTATAGTCCGTCAGACTCCTGCTCTTTAGAAACATGCATCATCTTATACTCCGTAAGATTCTAGCTCTTTAGTAACATGCATTCTAATTTTAGCTAAATCTGACAAACTATTAATTAACTGCAGTCATCTACACAATAGAATTCTAGAAGAGAGGACTCCCGCATGCCCACATACTAATATTTTTGAAGGACAAAGACAAGTACCCGGAACCATCGCAAATCGACAAAATAATAAGCGCTGAGATCCCAAACAAGGATGAGGATCCAGAAGCATTTGAAGCTGTTGAGAACTTCATGATGCATGGCCCGTGCGGTGAGGCTAAGAAAAACTCACCATGCATGGTGGACCATAGATGCACCAAGCATTTCCCAAAAAGATACAATGTCAGCACTACCATTGACGAGGACGGATTTCCAGTATATAAAAGGAGGGATGACGGAAGGCAGATCAAAAAGGGAGGGGTGATGCTCGACAACAGATTTGTCGTGCCATACAACCGGAACCTTCTGGTCAAGTATCAAGCTCACATAAATGTCAAGTGGTGCAATAGGTCCAGATCAATCAAGTACCTATTTAAGTATATCCATAAAGACGACGACCATGTTACAGCCTTGCTCAAGGAAAGGGGCACGACAAACGAAACTGACGAGATCAAGAAATACCTAGAGATGAGATACATATCAACATCAGAAGCATGCTGGAGGATATTTCAGTTTGATCTTCAGTATCGCGATCCAGCAGTTGAGAGGCTACCTTTCCATCTTGAAAATGAGCAACAAGTCATTTTTCCAGACTCCACTGATCTTGAAAAGATAGTAACAAGGGACGGATCTAAAATCACCAAGTTCACTCAGTGGATGGAGGCAAATAAAATATACGAGCTAGGAAAAGGATTGACTTACGCAAAATTCCCTACAAAGTTTGTATGGAAAAGCAAAACAAAATGTTGGCAAAACCGAAAAGGGACTATGCAATTGGAAGAATCTACTATGCACATCCCGCAAGTGGCGAGAGATATCATATGAGGATGCTTCTAAACACCAAGAAAGGATGCACATCATTTGAGGACATTAGGACCGTTGATGGAGTCATTCACCCAACATACAAATCAGCATGCCAAGCCCTCGGATTTCTTGATGATGACACCGAGTGGATTGACTGTATCAATGAAGCATCAAGTTGGGCATCCAGAACACAACTACGTCAGTTATTCACCACCATATTGTCCCATTGCGAAGTCACAAACCCAAAGGTATTGTGGGATTCAACATGGGAGGCGTTGTGTGAAGATATGCAATACAAAAGAAGGACTATTCTAAACTTTCCAACACTTCGGCTTACAAACACACAGAAGAAAGCGTATGGTCTGATTGAGATAGAAAAACTGATGAGGCAAGTAGGAAAGTCACTAAAGGACTATCCAGACATAGAACTACCAAATGCCGCAGAGCTAGAAGAACTTGGGAACAGACTAATAAACGAAGAGGTCAACTACGACATGGACAAACTCAAGGATGAGCACAAAATCATACTAAACAATCTTAACCAAGACCAGAAAAAGGCCTATGATGCAATAATGGAGTCAGTCGACAAAGGCCTAGGAAAGCAGATATTTGTCGAAGGCTACGGTGGCACAGGAAAAACCTATCTATGGAAAGCAATAACGACAAAGCTAAGATCAGAGGGGAAGATAGTACTTGCAGTAGCATCATGTGGGATTGCAGCGTTGCTTCTCCAAGGTGGAAGAACAGCACACTCAAGGTTCCGTATTCCACTTAATATCACTGAAGAATCAACGTGTGAAATAAAACAAGGCTCGCATTTGGCTGAACTGCTAAAGAAGACCTCACTTATATTGTGGGACGAGGCTCCTATGGCAAACAAACACTGCTTCGAGGCACTAGACAAAAGCCTTAGAGATATTCTAAGGTTCACTAATGAAAACAGCGATGAAAAGCCATTTGGTGGAATGATAGTTATACTAGGAGGCGACTTCAGACAAATCCTGCCAGTTATAACCAAAGGAAGGAGAGAGCAGATAGTAAATGCTTCAATCAAAAGGTCATATCTGTGGAAACTCTTTGAAATATTTGAGTTAACACAGAACATGCGGCTGAAGTGTTTGTCAGATGATCCAATACAAAAGCAAAAGGTTGCTGAATTGGCAGAGTGGATACTACAGATTGGCGATGGGAAAACAACATCAGATGAAGGAGAGGATTGGATAAAAATACCAAAAGACCTACTGCTAGAGAAAGGATAAAATCGTAAAAAACAAATCGTCAAAAGCATATACCCAAATTTGCTGCAAAATTACTGTGAGCGGGATTACCTAGAAGAAAGAGCAATACCATGTCCAAGAAATGATACAGTCAAGGAGATAAATGACCACATAATGAGCCAAATACAAGGTGAAGAGGTGACATACCTAAGCCTGGACACAGTGTGCAAGGCAACGACAAATACCAACATCATGATGAACATGCAGCCTACTGAGTTCCTCAACACCTTAACGTCCCCAGGAATACCAGACCATAAGTTAAAACTGAAGGTGGGTTTGCCGGTCATGCTACTACGCAACATCAACCAAGCAGCGGGTTTATGCAACGGTACAAGAATGACAATTACACAACTTGGAAACAAATACATCGAGACACAAATAATCACAGGAACACATGTCGGCGATAAGGTATACATACCTCGAATCATCATGTCACCAAGCGACTCAAAATGGCCATTCGTGCTGAAAAGAAGGCAATATCCATTATCAGTGTGCTTTGCAATGACAATAAACAAGAGCCAAGGTCAGTCCTTAAACAAGGTAGGCATATATTTGCCTAAGCAAGTATTCTGCCATGGACAACTATATGTGGCACTATCAAGAGTGACAAACAAGGAAGGATTGAAGGTGTTGATCGATGACGAAGAGTGTCCAACCGAAGATGTCGCAAAGAATATTGTTTACAAAGAGATTTTTTAATTGATAGTGCAGTTCCTCAAGTCATTAGACAATTCATGTATAATTACATAGAGTCACGGACAACCTTACCATAAATTTTCAACAACACATTTACTTGGTTGGCATGTTAAATTTTTAAATACTCCCTCCGTTCCAAAATAGATGACCCAACTTTATACTAACTTTAGTACAAAGTTGAGTCATCTATTTTGGAACGGAGGGAGTAGTTATTAATCCATACATATATATGTTTGATCTTTCTGTAAAATATTAAATTTAAAATCAGTTATTTATCCTTGAATATTTTTAACACAAAAAATATCGCAACAGATGAAACAATGAAATCACCAATGGATTCCACCTACAATAAGCTTTTCGTAATCTCCCACATTATAGCCACAATCCACAACTAAAATATATTCACGGTTAATCTCAAAATCCAAATCTTTTAGAAATGTTCTATAGAAAGTTCACCGATTAATTCCCCTAAATAGCCATTACTAATCTCTCACAATCTAACACTCACATCTCTCTCACGAATAGTTTCTGATTCCCCAAATCTCCTCAATTTGTCTCTCTAAAAACATAGGCATTAGCCTCCTCGAGTGAATAAATGTATGCGTACATATGGATCTTTAATATTTCGACAAAATATATAAATTTATGTTCATCAGTTCTGTATCCGTGAACTAACTCTATCATGTTTGTACACATAAGTTCTTTCTACATTAACATTTCTATAAACGTAGAAGTAATTTCTGAGAGCAAAAAATACAGATCATACCTTTTTCATTTGGCAATGGATATCAACTCTAATCCCTCTAATGAACAATCCCCAATTCTCAATCTCTTTTGTATCAGATCCAAGAAAAAGTTCCTGCAGCAAGGAGATTTAAATATCTTCTTTACTAAATCTTGAGCGTGGTTGTGTCATGGAGATTTTACCCAACAATTTCTAATCTGGGATGACATTTACCTCATGTGAGATGCATGAAAATTAGGGATTTACCTGTGAAAGGCTGAAGGCTTCCTCAAATCCATTCGGAAAAAGAGATCGAGAGTGACCCTGCGGCATACATCTTCCATCCGCTCAAGCTATGGTTGGCGGTGGCACGCAGCCGAGCCAGCGACGAGTGCATGCGCTGGTGCTGCCACTGAAAAGCAGGGGAGAAGAGTTGCGCTAGAGGACTTCTTGGTTCGACCATTTACAAAATTAAGGTTGTGCTAAAAAATGAACAAAAGGAGCACGGTTTCTTGATGATATTTTGGTCCAGTCTAAAAAAAGAGTACGCATCTTCTCAAAAGAAAAAAGAATAGAGTACGCATGGAATCAACTTCACACATAGCCGTACAGCTCCATATAAAAAAACAATTCTAAGCTTCTATTCCCTCCGTTTCTAAATATAAATCTTTTTAAAAATTCCAATATAGACTACATACGGAGCAAAATAAGTGAACGTACACTCTAAAATATGTCTATATACATTTGTATGTAGTCCGTATTAACATCTAAAAAAGACTTATATTTAGAAACGGAGGGAGTAAAACACAGTCACAAAAAAGTTTAAATCTATCATGCATAATTTTCATGAAATGAACAAAATGAGTACATAAATAGAAAGGGCATTTCCTTTCGATAGTTTTTATGTTAGCTAAATGGTTTGATTCTGAATTCTATATAAAAAAATATATATATTAACATAATACAGACGCAGACACTCATATATGCACACATACACTCACTCCTATGAAGGCAGGCAAGCACACCCTACGAGTGGATTAAAGAGACTAAGTCAGCTCATCATCTTGAGATTCATAAAGTCAACACAGACAAATTCGTAGTCAACCGGACGTCTCCCCCCACTAAACGCACATTGCCAAATAGGCTAAAATAAATTAATGAAAATTCGAGCAATAGTGTCAAGTCAAGGATTTGAACGCCGATAAGCTGGGAATACCACTGCACTCCTAACTATATAACCATAGGCTGGTTCGCAACAAAAAACACAATACTTAATACCTTTAACACACACTCACAAAAACAATAAAATATGTTAAAATAAATCTATCATATATAATTTTCATATAATGGAAAAAATAGCACATACAAAGAAAAAATAATTTCATGCTAAAATATTTAATGAATGCTAAAATATCACATCGTAATGTCGAATGCACAAATAAAGTCAAAATTCCAAGCCAATATAATCATAAATAAATAGTCTAGCCACGCAAATGCACGGGTAGCTCCGCTAGTTGTAATATTGTAACAACAGGCATATTGGGGTTGTAATAGACTATGTATAGACTGTAGTAGACTTAGTGTTATTTGATGAACTACATTTGTATTGTTGGGTCTAAAATATTGATTATGTATGTGATTTGAAAACATGTGGAATGGAAACTTGACTTGTGGGACCAACTTATGAAAATAATCTGAGCAGTTTTGAAATTTCTGTCAAGTGGGCCCAATGTGTGTGATGATGACAAGTGGGACCCATCTGATTGGTGGGACCAACTTCAAAATATAATGGCCCAAACAATGTTAAAAGGCCACGGCCCAGAAATAAATAAAAGGCCGAATTATTGGTCCACGCCCAGGTAGCTAACAAAAATTGGCAGGAAAAAATATAATAAATGGGCTGATTTAATGGGCTTGGCCCATATAGACATCTAATCGGACCGGGTTGATTCTTGTCAATGACCTTTTAGTTTGGTCGTAATTTTGCCACGTCAGCTTGCCACGTCGGATCTGATGTGGCCTGGGCAGACAGCTAATGACCAAAACAAAACAGTAGGCATATTTTGGTCGTAAACGTCTACGACTTTCTCACAGAGAAGGTCGTTAATTTCAGGTTACGACTGCCAGCTTTTGACCATCTATTTTTATCACAAAAAGGTCACAAATGGAAATAATGACCATTCAGTGACCAATAGTCAAGGTCACAAGTTGACATATTTCTTGTAGTGGAAGCACGGCGCGGCGGCGAACAGCAGCAGTGGCGGAAGAAGGAAGAAGAAGATGAATGGCGAAGGAGGAGGAGGGTGCGCGAGCGTCTGCCGCTCCCCCTCCTTCCCCTACTTATAGCCCCAGAGTGGCGAAGCTGAGGGGGCGGGACGTGGGATTTACTGCGCCCACTCCCCAACGAGCCCGCGTTTATCGCGCCAGTAAAGGCGTGTATTAACCGTCCCAGAATGCCAACCGCCCGCCTCGGCCACAGCTGATCCGCGCGTGGGCCGAGGCGCTGTAGTGGTGGGCCCCAGCCTGCAGCAACGTACCGTCGCGCGCGTGGGCTGGCAGGCTGGCCCGTCCAGCGAGCGCCACGTGGTGCGTGGGCGGTGGGCGGCCGGCCCAGCTCCCGGCACAAGAACCATCTGGTTCCCGCCTCCGGGCTTCAAAATATTCCAAGCGGCGCGCTTGGGTGTGGGCGACTCCTAGTTGTCGGCTCCGCGGAGTGGGAAGCTGCTTGGGCTTCTCACTCTCCTTTTAGCCGTGAAGCCCCGCCAGCTTTGGAGACTACAGTCGGAGTAGATAACCACGGGTAGCTTTATCCGCTCCCCCTGGTTCTTCAAAAACATTGGGCCGACTGCACCCTCAAACATCCAAGACGAAGGGTCGCCTTCTCTTGGTCAGCTGGCCCAGTAGCCGGCTGTGGGAAGGCGGCAAGGTTCAGCAAGCCATCCTGAGATGGGCCGACTCCTAGCAAGCGGCCACCAGAGTGGCCGACTCCTCTCAGACGGCCTGACATGTACCCTCAAAGTTTGCACCCACATAACGGCGAAAAGACGGGGCGTGGCTATAGTAAAGTCTGCCACCCCCGAATCCCGGAGCAAGCATGGCCACAGTGCACCGTACCGAGTGGCCATCCCTCGTCCGGCGCGACACTGTTGCCACGTTGACCATGACGTCACCCACAAAGGGCTGTCAGTACGGCCCGCGGGCGGCGGGCCTGTCTTGCCAGAGAGCCACCAGAAGGCGACTCGACCTGGCTAGTCGGCATGAGGGGAGGTCGGCTCTCAACAGCCGGCCTACCCCCGCCCTAGAAGTTTGTGCTCCATTAAGCAGATAAGACGGGGTAAGGCTACAGTGAGCGCCCGTCAGGCGGCGGCACTGCAGCCATGCTTACCCCGACAAAGCCATCGTCATCAAGAGCAAGGCTACAGTAACAAGTAGCCGACAGGACCATGGGCGGTGGGCCCAGCCTGTCGACCAAGAAGCCGGCAGCCGACAAGACCCACCAGTCGACGGGCCCCAGCGGCCGGCGGAGAAGCCGGCGACCATAGACACTGACGGTCTGGACCCGCATCCAGTCGGATTACCATTGTACCCCTGAGGGGTAAGCCTATATAAACCTCCCAGTGCACCCATGCAAAGAGTTGATCCATTAGAAGTACACACACCACATAGGGAGAAGAGGAGAGCTAGCATTGCCCTTCTTCTTCCTCTAACCAAACAGCTCAAGGAGCCTCTTATAACTACTTACTAATTTAGTGATCATGCGGAGACCCCGCAGAGCAGGACTAGGGGTGTTATCTCCTATGAGAGCCCTGAACCTGGGTAAGATTCGTCGGCGTGCATGTCTTCGTCTTATCTCGTTTCCAGGCACTGACGATGTCTTACTCGCTCCCACAATAATTAGCCACCCGTTGGCATATGTCGCACCTACCATCCGACACACAGCGAGCCCCACGACTGTACCCGCCATGGCCACGCAGCCGCGAGCTGCGGAAGCAGCAACGACCGAGCGGGAGCAGTAGGCGTGGTGGCCGGCGCGGCGGGTCGGGGCCGGCCGGCGAGGCGGGAGCACCGCAGCAGGAGGCGGCTGGGAGCGCGGCCACAGGCGCAGGGGGTGATCGCGGGGGAGGAGGCGTGCGGGCACGGGCGGTCTCCGGCGAGTGCGGCAAGGTGCACGCACGGACGGCGTCGGCAGTGGTAGGGGGCGGAATGCGCGGCCGCGACCGAGCAAGGCGCAGGCTCGCGGCCAGGGGCGCTGGGGCGTGGGCGGATGAGCCCCAGGTGCACACGCAAAGCAGGGCGGGGGCGCGGTGAGCGCAGTCACATGTTCGGGCGACGGCGGGACGATGGCAGAACGGACAAGATTCGAGAGGGGGAGGAGGGGAATCAGACGGGGGCTCACCGAGGAGCGCAGGGGCGAGCTTGGGGCGATCCGGGGAGGACGGGGAGGGCGCGGTGGAGCAGATCGAGCGGGGTCGCGCCGTCGACCATAGTTGAAGAAGGCGGTCAGTCGCGACGATCCTCGGCGCTCCAACTCGTATTGTGCCATGTAGATGAAGAAGACGACTCCGTGCAGCTTCTGGACAACAGTTGACGGCGCGGGGAGGCCGGTGTACGTGCAGGCAATGGTGGTACAGCGACGCCCGCGTTCAGATGGCTCTGGATCGAGCAGAAAGAGAGAGAAACACGTGCGCGCGGGGGAGGGTGGTGGCCGTCACGGCACCATCGATGGGCGATGGCCATGGTGCTAGTGGATGAGCGCCACGACCACCCTGCTTCTGTAGCTGGAGGTGGGGACAAGTGGGGTGTGGGCTGGGCCTTCCAGCCCCACTTGGGCCTTTTTTTGTATCTTTTCTTTGTTTATATTTTCTTCTCTATTTTCTAGTTTCTTCTGCTACTAAAAGAATTTTGTAAAAAGTAAAACTTTGCGCATAACTCAAATGCAACATTATTAGCCCCCTCACAAAGTCTCAAGTGGTTTGGAATTGTATAAATATGTTTTTATATTTAAAAGCTTATATTAGTTACCATTGGACCACTTTATAAATGGCCAGGGACATTTGGGGAATTCAAATTATGTTGTTTTCTTCATGAAAAATAGTTAGTGAATATTTGCAACACAACGAACATTTTTACTTTGTTGTTTGAAGAAATAATTTATTTAATGTATTTTAAATTGAAAATGGCCTTGATTTTTGGACAAGTGTCAATTTGCATAGTAATCATGATGACATGACCAACATCAGGGAGAGATTACTGAAGCATGATTCTCAGGGTGTTACATGAACCTATGGCCCCAGGTCTATTATCCATTATTATTTTTCCAATTTTTGCTATTTTTATTTTACCGTTTAACTTCACTATTATCTGTCTATTAGTGCTCTTAACCTTGTAACTAGCAAGAAAAGGGGCTTGACAACCCTCTTGTCACGTTGGGTGCAACTATTTTATTTTGTTTGTGCACGGGTGCTACTTATCTTATTATCTTAGAAGCTTCCACTGGTTCGATAAACCTTGATTCTTAATTGAGGAAAAAGCTTTGCTGCTATCAACTTCACCCATTTGGGGAAACTCAACGACTCCTGCAGGAATAGGACACCGATTCAAGTGGCATTGGATATTTAATTTGAGCACTTTGAAAAACAACATAATTGGCGCTAAAAATGCATCCCAACTTTGGCCTGTGTGTACCCTTAACTTTGGCCAATTTGGGTTGACAACATGAGAATCAAGATTTGAAATGCACATGCATGTTATTTCTTATTGTGTATAATTGTTACAATATTTATTGAACATAAGTAGAATAATTGAATGAAAAATATTTTCTCATGCATGGTTGAATATTATGATGGGCATTTTTTCATGCATGATTGCAGGTTGAGGTGAGTCTTATCCCATTCTTAATTATATGTGAGGTCGTATGCGTGCATATTGAGATAAATAAGTTAGTGGGATAAGTCTCTTAGGTAGGATGCATTAACTCCAACTCATTTTTTTCTTCACCACAATGCAACGTGCCTTTTTGTGTTTTCTCAAAAAGAAAATCATACGTTTTTTAGATGGAACCACCGTGATTGGTTTATTGTTGAGTTATATAGGTGGTATTTAGTTGTGCTTTAGATTTGAAACACGTACATTCTATTTTCGGATGCACAAGCAAAAAATCTCATGTGCGTTACGCGAAGCAAACAACCCGCTTGGCCTACCCGTGGACGAACTGACCGTTGTGGCGGCGTGGTTTCTTTAATGGCAACGATGAAAACTTGTGAAAGGAATCATGATTTAAAATCCTGAAAAAACAACATCGTCTATTCGCGTCTTTTTTCCCGAAAAGGGGCGCTTTTATTGTTTAAAAGATTTAAACATTACACCCGGGCTCTGCATAATTAAGATGGACGCAGTCAACTAAGGTCCTCCCACGGAAACGAAAAAAATGTGAAATATAAAGAAACTTAGAGTCTGTATAACGCCTAAAGCGGAGGGGGCCAATCATAAGATCATGCTACCATCCATGTTGGGTAAAAGTATCCCTCGCCGTATTCTCCAATCGTGTACACACCTCCATAAAAAGGTCTCGGTTCTCCACGCGTTGTAGAGAAGACCATAAACGAAGAGTCTCGGTACATATGTAGATAACCTGCAACAGAAAAGTACTTTTATCGTTAAAAACATTATCATTTCTACATAGCCAAAGCGACCAAATAATGGCAAGCTCCCCCTGTTGGAAATATGCCCTAGAGGCAATAATAAAAGGATTATTATTATATTTCCTTGTTCATGATAATTGTCTTTATTCATGCTATAATTGTATTATCCGGAAATCGTAATACACGTGTGAATACATAGACCATAATATGTCCCTAGTAAGCCTCTAGTTGACTGGCTCGTTGATCAACAGATAGTCATGGTTTCCTGAATATGGACATTAGATGTCGTTGATAACGGGATCACATCATTAGGAGAATGATGTGATGGACAAGACCCAATCCTAAGCATAGCACAAGATCGTGTAGTTCGTTTGCTAGAGCTTTTCCAATGTCAAGTATCTTTTCCTTAGACCATGAGATCGTGTAACTCCCGAATACCGTAGGAGTGCTTTGGGTGTACCAAACATCACAACGTAACTGGATGACTATAAAGGTGCACTACAGGCATCTCCGAAAGTGTCTGTTGGGTTGACACGGATCGAGACTGGGATTTGCCACTCCGTATGACGGAGAGGTATCTTTGGGCCCACTCGGTAATGCATCATCATAATGAGCTCAAAGTGACCAAGTGTCTGGTCACGGGATCATGCATTACGGTACGAGTAAAGTGACTTGCCGGTAACGAGACTGAACGAGGTATTGGGATACCGACGATCGAGTCTCGGGCAAGTAACGTACCGATTGACAAAGGGAATTGTATACGGGGTTGATTGAATCCTCGACATCGTGGTTCATCCGATGATATCATCGAGGAGCATGTGGGGGCCAACATGGGTATCCAGATCCCGTTGTTGGTTATTGACCGGAGAGCCGTCTCGGTCATGTCTACGTGTCTCCCGAACCCGTAGGGTCTACACGCTTAAGGTTCGGTGACACTAGGGTTGTAGAGATATGAGTATGCAACAAACCGAAAGTTGTTCGGAGTCCCGGATGAGATCCCGGACGTCACGAGGAGTTCCGAAATGGTCCGAAGGTAAAGAATTATATATAGGAAGTGCAGTTTCGACCATCGGGAGAGTTTCGGGGGGGTCACCGGTATTGTACCGGGACCACTAGAAGGGTCCCGGGGGTCCACCGGGTGGGGCCACCTATCCCGGAGGGCCCCATGGGCTGAAGTGGGAGGGGAACCAGCCCCTGGTGGGCTGGTGCGCCCCCCGTGGGCCCCCTCTGCGCCTAGGGTTGGGAACCCTAGGGGAGGGGGCGCCTCCACTTGCCTTAGGGGGCACTCCACCCCCCTTGGCCGCCGCCCCCCTTAGAGATCCCATCTCTAGGCATGGCGCCCCCCTGGGGGCCTATATAAAGAAGGGGGGAGGGAGGGAAGCCGCACCTGAAGTCTTGGCGCCTCCCTCTCCCCTGCTACACCTCTCCCTCTCGCAGAAGCTCGGCGAAGCTCTGCCAGAACTCTGCTGCATCCACCACCACGCCGTCGTGCTGCTGGATCTTCATCAACCTCTCCTTCCCCCTTACT
The DNA here is from genome assembly GCF_018294505.1 of Triticum aestivum. Lineage (NCBI taxonomy): Eukaryota > Viridiplantae > Streptophyta > Magnoliopsida > Poales > Poaceae > Triticum > Triticum aestivum. Next base: position 157,422,842 of record NC_057795.1, on the reverse strand, counting down.
GGATCAAGAAGGAGGAGACGTCATCCGCTCCGTACGTATGTTGAACGCGGAGGTGCTGTCCGTTCGGCACTTGGTCATCGGTGATTTGGATCATGGCGAGTACGACTCCATCATCCCCGTTCTCTTGAACGCTTCCGCTTCTGATCTACAAGGGTATGTAGATGCACTCCTATCACTCATTGCTAGATGAACTCATAGATGGATCTTGATGAAACCGTAGGAAATTTTTTATTTTCTGCAACGTTCTCCAACAGTGGCATCATGAGCTAGGTCTATGCGTAGTTCTCTATTGCACGAGTAGAATACAAATTTGTTGTGGGCGTAGATGTTGTCAACTTTCTTGCCGCTACTAGTCTTATTTTGCTTCAGCGGTATTGTGGGATGAAGTGGCCCGGACCGACCTTACACGTACGCTTACGTGAGACAGGTTCCACCGACTGACATGCACTAGTTGCATAAGGTGGCTAGCGGATGTCTGTCTCTCCCACTTTAGTTGGAGCGGATTCGATGAAAAGGGTCCTTATGAAGGGTAAATAGAAGTTGACAAATCACGTTATGGCTTTTTCGTAGGTAAGAAAACATTCTTGCTAGAACCCTATTGCAGCCACGTAAAAGATGCAACAACAATTAGAGGACGTCTAACTTGTTTTTGCAGCAATTGCCTTGTGATGTGATATGGCCAAAAGTTGTGATGAATGATGAATGATATATTGTGATGTATGAGATCATGTTCTTGTAATAGGAATCACGACTTGCATGTCGATGAGTATGACAACCGGCAGGAGCCATAGGAGTTGTCTTTATTTTTTGTATGACCTGCGTGTCATTGAAGAACGCCATGTAAATTACTTTACTTTATTGCTAAACGCATTAGCCATAGAAGTAGAAGTAGTCATTGGCGTGACAACTTCATGAAGACACGATGATGGAGATCATGATGATGGAGATCATGGTGTCATGCCGGTGACGAAGATGATCATGGAGCCCCGAAGATGGAGATCAAAGGAGCTATATGATGTTGGCCATATCATGTCACTATTATATAATTGCATGTGATGTTTATTATGTTTATGCATCTTGTTTACTTAGAACAACGGTAGTAAATAAGATGATCCCTTATAATAATTTTAAGAAAGTGTTCCCCCTAACTGTGCGCCGCTGCTAAAGTTCGTCGTTTCGAAGCACCACGTGATGATCGGGTGTGATAGATTCTTACGTTCACATACAACGGGTGTAAGACAGTTTTACACATGCAAAAACACTTAGGGTTAACATGACGAGCCTAGCATGTACAGACATGGCCTCGGAACACAGAGACCGAAAGGTCGAACATGAGTCGTATGGAAGATACGATCAACATGGAGATGTTCACCGATGATGACTAGTCCGTCTCACATGATGATCGGACACAACCTAGTCGACTCGGATCGTGTAACACTTAGATGACTAGAGGGATGTCTAATCTGAGTGGGAGTTCATTAAATAATTTGATTAGATGAACTTAATTATCATGAACTTAGTCTAAAACCTTTGCAAATATGTCTTGTAGATCAAATGGCCAACACTCATGTCAACATGAACTTCAACGCGTTTCTAGAGAAAACCAAGCTGAAAGATGATGGCAGCAACTATACGGACTGGGTCTAGAACCTGAGGATCATCCTCATAGCTGCCAAGAAAGCATATGTCCTAGAAGGACCGCTAGGTGAAGCACCCATCCCAGAGAACCAAGACGTTATGAACGCTTGACAGTCACGTGCTGATGATTACTCCCTCGTTCAATGCGGCATGCTTTACAGCTTAGAACCGGGGCTCCAAAAGCATTTTGAGCAACACGGAGCATATGAGATGTTCGAGGAGCTGAAAATGGTTTTCCAAGCTCATGCCCGGGTCGAGAGATATGAAGTCTCCGACAAGTTCTATAGTTGTAAGATGGAGGAAAACAGTTCTGTCAGTGAGCACATACTCAAAATGTCTGGGTTGCACAACTGCCTGTCCCAGCTGGACATTAACCTCCCGGACGAGGCGGCCATTGACAGAATCCTTCAGTCGCTCCCATCGAGCTACAAGAGCTTTGTGATGAACTACAATATGCAGGGTATGGTGAAAACTATTCCTGAAGTATTTTTAATGCAGAAGTCGGCAGAGGTAGAAATCAAGAAAGAACATCAAGTGTTGATGGTCAATAAAACCACTAAGTTCAAGAAGGGCAAGGGTAAGAAGAACTTCAAGAAGGACGGCAAGGATGTTACCGCACCCGGTAAGCCAGTTTCCGGGAAGAAGTCAAAGAATGGACCCAAGCCTGAGACTAAGTGTTTTTATTGCAAAGGGAAGGGTCGCTGGAAGCGGAACTGCCCCAAATACTTAGCGGACAAGAAGGCCGGCAACACTAAAGGTATATTTGATATACATGTAATTGATGTGTACCTTACCAGTACTCGTAGTAACTCCTGGGTATTTGATACCGGTGCCGTTGCTCATATTTGTAACTCACAGCAGGAGCTGCGGAATAAGCGGAGACTGACGAAGGATGAGGTGACGATGCGCGTCGGGAATGGTTCCAAGGTCGATGTGATCGTCGTCGGCACGCTACCTCTACATTTACCTACGGGATTAGTTTTAAACCTCAATAATTGTTATTTAGTGCCAAGTTTGAGCATGAACATTGTATCTGGATCTCGTTTGATACGAGATGGCTACTCATTTAAATACGAGAATAATGGTTGTTCTATTTATATGAGAGATATGTTTTATGGTCATGCCCCAATGGTCAATGGTTTATTCTTAATGAATCTCAAACGTAATGTTACACATATTTATAGTGTGAATACAAAAAGATGTAAAGTTGATAACGATAGTCCCACATACTTGTGGCACTGCCGCCTTGGTCACATTAGTGTCAAGCGCATGAAGAAGCTCCATGCTGATGGACTTTTAGAGTCTCTCGATTATGAATTATTTGACACATGCGAACCATGCCTCATGGGCAAGATGACCAAGACTCCGTTCTCCGGAACAATGGAGCGAGCAACCAACTTATTGGAAATCATACATACCGATGTGTGTGGTCCAATGAGCGTTGAGGCTCGCGGAGGATATCGTTATGTTCTCACTCTCACTGATGACTTGAGTAGATATGGGTATGTCTACTTGATGAAACACAAGTCTGAGACCTTTGAAAAGTTCAAGGAATTTCAGAATGAGGTAGAGAACCAACGTGACCGAAAGATAAAGTTCCTACGATCAGATCGTGGAGGAGAATACTTAAGTCACGAATTTGGTACACACTTAAGGAAATGTGGAATCGTTTCACAACTCACGCCGCCTGGAAGACCTCAGCGTAACGGTGTGCCCGAACATCGTAATCGCACTTTATTGGATATGGTGCGGTCTATGATGTCTCTTACCGATTTACCGCTATCATTTTGGGGATACGCTCTAGAGACAGCTACATTCACTTTAAATAGGGCTCCGTCTAAATCCGTTGAGATGACACCGTATGAATTATGGTTTGGGAAGAAACCTAAGCTGTCGTTTCTAAAAGTTTGGGGATGCGATGCTTATGTCAAGAAACTTCAACCTGAAAAGCTCGAACCCAAGTCGGAAAAATGCGTCTTCATAGGATACCCTAAGGAAACCATTGGGTATACCTTCTACTTAAGATCCGAGGGCAAGATCTTTGTTGCCAAGAACGGATCCTTTCTGAAAAAAGAGTTTCTCTCGAAAGAAGTAAGTGGGAGGAAAGTAGAACTCGATGAAGTACTACCTCTTGAACCGGAAAGTAGTGCAGCACAGGAAAATGTTCCTGTGGTGCCTACACCAACTAGAGAGGAAATTAATGATGATGATCAAGGTACTTCGGATCAAGTTGCTACTGAACTTCGTTGGTCCACAAGGACACGTTCCACACCAGAGTGGTATGGCAACCCTGTCCTGGAAATCATGTTGTTAGACAACGGTGAACCTTCGAACTATGAAGAAGCGATGGCGGGCCCAGATTCCAACAAATGGCTTGAAGCCATGCAATCCGAGATAGAATCCATGTATGAAAACAAAGTATGGACTTTGACAGACTTGCCCGATGATCGGCGAGCGATAGAAAACAAATGGATCTTTAAGAAGAAGACGGACGCGGATGGTAATATTACCATCTATAAAGCTCGACTTGTCGCTAAGGGTTATCGGCAAGTTCAAGGGGTTGACTACGATGAGACTTTCTCTCCCGTAGCGAAGCTGAAGTCCGTCCGAATCATGTTAGCAATTGCCGCATACTATGATTATGAGATATGGCAGATGGACGTCAAAACGGCATTCCTTAACGGACATCTTAAGGAAGAACTGTATATGATGCAGCCGGAGGGTTTTGTCGATCCTAAGAATGCTAACAAAGTATGCAAGCTCCAGTGATCCATTTATGGGCTGGTGCAAGCATCTCGGAGTTGGAACATTCGCTTTGATGAGATAATCAAAGCATTTGGGTTTATGCAGACTTATGGAGAAGCCTGCGTTTACAAGAAAGTGAGTGGGAGCTCTGTAGCATTTCTCATATTATATGTAGATGACATACTTTTAATGGGAAATGATATAGAACTTTTGGACAACATTAAGGCCTACTTGAAGAAGTGTTTTTCAATGAAGGACCTTCGAGAAGCTGCTTACATATTAGGCATCAAGATCTATAGGGATAGATCGAGATGCCTCATAGGTCTTTCATAAAGCACATACCTTGATAAGATTTTGAAGAAGTTCAAAATGAATCAGTCCAAGAAAGGGTTCTTGCCTATATTGCAAGGTGTTAGATTGAGCTCGGCTCAATGCCCGACCACGGCAAAAGATAAAGAAGAGATGAGTGCCATCCCCTATGCTTCAGCCATAGGATCTATTATGTATGCCATGCTATGTACCACACCTGATGTAAACCTTGCCATAAGTTTGGTAGGAAGGTACCAAAGTAATCCCGGCAAGGAACACTGGACAGCGGTCAAGAATATCCTGAAGTACCTGAAAAGGACAAAGGACATGTTTCTCGTTTATGGAGGTGACGAAGAGCTCGTCGTAAAGGGTTACGTCGACGCTAGCTTCGACACAGATGTGGATGACTCTAAGTCACAAACCAGATACGTGTATATGTTGAATGGTGGAGTAGTAAGCTGGTGCAGCTGCAAGCAGAGCGTCATGGCGGGATCTACATGTGAAGCGGAGTACATGGCAGCCTCGGAGGCAGCACATGAAGCAATTTAGGTGAAGGAGTTCATCACCGACCTAGGAGTCATACCCAATGCGTCGGGCCCGATCAAACTCTTCTGTGACAACATGGAGCTATTGCCCTTGCCAAGGAGCCCAGGTTTCACAAGAAGACCAGGCACATCAAGCGTCGTTTCAACTCCATCCGTGAAAATGTTCAAGATGGAGACATAGATATTTGCAAAGTACATACGGATCTGAATGTCGCAGATCCGTTGACTAAACCTCTTTCGCGAGCAAAACATGATCAACACCAGAACTCTATGAGTGTTCGATTCATCATAATGTAACTAGATTATTGACTCTAGTGCAAGTGGGAGACTGTTGGAAATATGCCCTAGAGGCAATAATAAAAGGATTATTATTATATTTCCTTGTTCATGATAATTGTCTTTATTCATGCTATAATTGTATTATCCGGAAATCGTAATACACGTGTGAATACATAGACCATAATATGTCCCTAGTAAGCCTCTAGTTGACTGGCTCGTTGATCAACAGATAGTCATGGTTTCCTGAATATGGACATTAGATGTCGTTGATAACGGGATCACATCATTAGGAGAATGATGTGATGGACAAGACCCAATCCTAAGCATAGCACAAGATCGTGTAGTTCGTTTGCTAGAGCTTTTCCAATGTCAAGTATCTTTTCCTTAGACCATGAGATCGTGTAACTCCTGGATACCGTAGGAGTGCTTTGGGTGTACCAGACGTCACAACGTAACTGGGTGACTATAAAGGTGCACTACAGGCATCTCCGAAAGTGTCTGTTGGGTTGACACGGATCGAGACTGGGATTTGTCACTCCGTATGACGAAGATGTATCTCTGGGCCCACTCGGTAATGCATCATCATAATGAGCTCAAAGTGACCAAGTGTCTGGTCACGGGATCATGCATTACGGTACGAGTAAAGTGACTTGCCGGTAACGAGACTGAACGAGGTATTGGGATACCGACGATCGAGTCTCGGGCAAGTAACGTACCGATTGACAAAGGGAATTGTATACGGGGTTGATTGAATCCTCGACATCATGGTTCATCCGATGATATCATCGAGGAGCATGTGGGAGCCAACATGGGTATCCAGATCCCGCTGTTGGTTATTGACCGGAGAGCCGTCTCGGTCATGTCTACGTGTCTCCCGAACCCGTAGGGTCTACACACTTAAGGTTCGGTGACGCTAGGGTTGTACAGATATGAGTATGCAGCAAACCAAAAGTTGTTTGGAGTCCCGGATGAGATCCCGGACGTCACAAGGAGTTTCGGAATGGTCCGGAGGTAAAAAATTATATATAGGAAGTGAAGTTTCAGCCATCGGGAGAGTTTCGGGGGTCACCGGTATTGTACCGGACCACCGGAAGGGTCCCGGGGGTCCACCGGGTGGGGCCACCTATCCCGGAGGGCCCCATGGGCTGAAGTGGGAGGGGAACCAGCCCCTGGTGGGCTGGTGCGCCCCCCTGGGCCCCCCTTTGCGCCTAGGGTTGGGAACCCTAGGGGAGGGGGCGCCTCCACTTGCCTTGGGGGGCACTCCACCCCCCTTGGCCGCCGCCCCCCTTAGAGATCCCATCTCTAGGGCCGGCGCCCCCCCTGGGGGCCTATATAAAGGAGGGGGAGGGAGGGCAGCCGTACCTGAAGTCTTGGCGCCTCCCTTTCCCCTGCTACACCTCTCCCTCTCGCAGAAGCTCGGCGAAGCTCTACCGGAACTCTGCTGCATCCACCACCACGTCGTCGTGCTGCTGGATCTTTATCAACCTCTCCTTCCTCCTTGCTGGATCAACAAGGAGGAGACGTCATCCGCTTCGTGCGTGTGTTGAACGCGGAGGTGTTATCCGTTCGGCACTTGGTCATCGATGATTTGGATCACGGCAAGTACGACTCCATCATCCCCGTTCTCTTGAACAGTTCCGCTCGCGATCTACAAGGGTATGTAGATGCACTCCTATCACTCGTTGCTATATGAACTCATAGATGGATCTTGGTGAAACCGTAGGAAATTTTTTATTTTCTGCAACGTTCCCCAACACTCCCACCCTAAGAAGAGTTCTAAACTTGTGATCAATCCCATGTAACCAGTTGCCAAATACATTAGCAACACTATAGGGAGGATACAAGGCAGAAGCTATTTGGATGACTGACCATATAGAACGAGCTAATTTGCATTGGAAGAATAAATGTTTTATTGTCTCCTCATAGTAACAAAAGACACACTACGGACTTCCATACCACCCTCTTAATAAGGTTATCTTTAGTAAGAATGACTCCGCGATGAAAATACCATGCAAATATTTTATTCTTAAGAGGTATCTTCATCTTCAAGATCTTCTTGGTATTATCAACTGGCACATCAGACTGGATTAACGCTCTATACATAGACTTCACTGAGAATTGTCCATTCCCATGGAGGTTCCATCGGCATACACCAGACCTATGTGACAATTGCACCATGGACAACCGCTGAAGCAGAATGTTCCATGATTGTAGTTTGGTTCCAATTAAATCTATTTTGAACGTCACATTCGACGGAAATGATTCCATCACCGTGGCGATAGTATCACCCTTGTGGTGCACAATGTTGTATAGAGCCGGATATCGTTCCTGGAGTGTGGCATTTTGATAGAGGCAAATGTGTCCCATCTTTCGATGAGATGGTGGCTATCGTTTTTGGTGGAGTGGACTTCGACAAACCGATTACAAACGTGCGAGGACGTCGCGCCTTAGCAATCGCTAAACCAACTCCGAGAGGTCATTGACCACGCCGGAGCACGATCAACCTGACCATGAGGGTCTATTTCCTACAAGCAAACGAAGAACAAGTAAGAAACTAAGATTGCAATCTGGATATTGTGAATTTAAGAGGAAAGCTTTACTGATGAAAGTGGGGTTCTGTGACGTCTTTGTCTGGTCGTTGAACACAAATGAAGTACGCGAAGTTGCAACTATGGCTAACTTTAATCTAAACAAAACCCAAAGTTTGAACAACACCCTAAGGGCTGTATACATGGAGGAAGAGGGGGAAATTTCGTGACCCTTGGAGGAGGGGTCCGAAACCAACCCTAACTCTTGTTTCCCCACACATACGGACTCTAAAAATAGCCTATACTCAAGTATTTTGAAATTACATGGGCCTGGCCCAAAAATAAGATGACATAACACCTAAATAATCCATGGACGAATTTATGAAGGGGTGTCTTGTATATTTCGTCCATGTCCTTGTATGTCATCACGGAGGCTTCAAAGTGCTGAAATATGCACTAGAAACGCCATTCTGGTTCCCTTCGTGCATGCCTTCATCTCCATGCTTGATCCTGCTCTAGTGTTCATCCCTCTTGTCCATACTAGGCCCTTCATTAGTAATCAACACAAATGTATCCAATTTAGGCAACATCATATTCTCATGGACATTAGAATTGTTACCAAGAAACGAAAGTACCTGGTAATTCAATTAGCCTGTGCGAGCTCTAGTAATTGGTACAATATGTATAGCAACATGTGCTGTGGGTGTAACAATGGTATTGATGTCATCATCACATTTCCTAGCCACTTGTCCTCCCAGAATCTAATTTATGAGCCGTCCTTAATCGAGAAGGATCCATAGCAGAAGAAATATTTCTCCGTAGCCATTAGACCCACCCAAAAGTGGGAATCCCTAGGCCTCCAATATATCTGGGATACCGCCTTAGAACCCACATATTTCCTTCTTAGGAGGGTTTGCCATACACCATCTTTTGTTAGTAACTTAAACAACCATTTGCCGAGGAGGGCCCTATTCTTAGCCTCAAGGCCATGAATGACCAACCCGCCTTGGTCTTTGGGACGGCAAACCACACTCCATTTAGCCAACCGATATTCCTTTCTCTTGCTATCTCCTTGCCAAAAGAATTTTGATCGGAAGTAACCAATCTATGTAAAACTCCTTTCGGCAACTGAAAGAAGGAAATCATATATAGTACCATATTACTTAGTACTGAATTTATGAGGACCAATCAGAGACAACAATTTACCTTTCCAACTGCTAAGTCTTTTTTGCAGTCTCTCCTCGACGTGTTTCTATTCAACATTTGTGAGTCTTCGGTAATGTATCGGTATCCCCAAATATGTGATAGGAAATTGGCCCAACCCGCATCCAAATAGTTCAGCGTACATGTGGGCCTCGTCTTAAGCCTTGCTAAAGCAAAACAATCCACTTATATGAAAATTGATCTTAAGACCCGAGAGTTGCTCGAATGCTGATAAAATCAGTTTCAGATTTCTTGCTTTCTCGAGGTCATGATCCACGAAGAGAATCGTATCATCGGCATATTGAAGTATAGAGAGACCACCATCAACTAGATGATTTACTACCCCATCAATTTGGCCATCAACCTTGGCAAGCTCAATCATGATCGCTAGCATATCCGCCACTATATTGAATAGCATGGGCGATACTGAGTCACCTTTTCACAATCCCTTCTTCGTTTGGAAATAGTGTCCAACATCATCATTGACCTTAATGGCAACACTACCTTCAGAAACGAAGCTATGGATCATAGCGCGCCACTCTGCGAAAAATCCTTTCATTCTGAGAGACTATTGAAGAAAGGGCCACTTGACTTTGTCATAAGCCCTTTCAAAGTCTATTTTGAGTACCACCCCATTCAACTTTTTTTCGGTGTAATTCATGGACTGTTTCATGAAGGATAACAACTCCATCTAGGATGTGTCTGCCTTGCAAAAAAGTTGTCTGTGAAGGCCGAATCACATGTTCAGCAACCGAATTTAGCCTAATAGTCGCAGCCTTCGTGAATATTTTAAAACTAACATTAAGGAGGCAAATAGGTCTATATTGGTGTATCCTTTCAGCCTCATTAACCTTAAGTAATAAAATAATCTCACTGAAGTTTAAGCGAAACAATTCTAGTTGGCCAGCATGTAGGTCGCTAAACAAAAGTAGGAGATCCCATTTGATGACTTCCCGAAGTTCTAATAGAACTCAGCAGGAAAACCATCTGGACCCAGGGCTTTGTTATGGTCTATTCGCGTCTTAGCTACAAATGACATCAGATAGATGTCTCCAAAGCTCCGACTCGAAAGAAAGAACATATGTGGCAAAACTGTCTCATGGACCAGTCAAGGTTAATGTAGATGCAACTTGGTTTTTTCTGATGCCCGAGATGTTGATTTAGTATAGCTCATGGCAATTAGAAATGGAATATGGCTGTTGGCAAATTTGAGGTGCAACAATATGGAGATTTAATCTGATTACTCGTTTGCGGTGGAGACAGTTCAACAAATAGACTCTTATCCAGGACCCAATGTTGCACCGGTCTCTGAATTCAAGTAGTTGGCAGTGGACTTTGCCAAAATATCATTTAAACACTGTTTTCAGGAAGCTAATTAGGTCACATATGAGCTAGCATTTTTTTAATGCTAGATCTTCGGTGTAATCCCTACTTTGTAATACAAGAAATAAAGTCTATCTGCAACATTTTGAAGTCAAGACCGAAGAAGGGTTCATCATACACTTGGCAAAGTATTGTCGCGGTCATACAAACGTTTCAAATGGGTTGTATTTGGCCTGTTGGGTAAGGGTCACAAATTAATATTTGGAGAGACCCTTGGATCCCAGAAAGTCCTTCACGAAAGGTAATCACCCCGAGAGGTGCATCGATGCTCACTTATGTTGACGAACTTATTTAATTCGCATGATGGGCAGTGGGATGAAGTATTGATTAGAGATACATTCTCCTTGGTGGATGCCAATAGGATTCTCCAAATTTTGTTAAATGTCCAGCTCGTGGAAGACTTTGTTGCTTGGCACTATACACGGTCGAGAACGTTCTCAGTCTTATCAGCGTATCACAGAGAATTTGAACATCAGTTCAAGTAGCGACTTGTGCGACCAGACGGACATGGAAATATAAATACTAATACAATTGGAAAGAGATTTGGAACCTCAAAATTCCAGGCAAGATCAAACATTTTGCGTGGAAGGCACTAAATGGTTCACTTCCTTGCTACAGAATTATGGCAAATAGACACATACCACTCGTCCCTCAATGCCCGTCCTATATGATCGGTATTGAGGATATCAAGCATTGTCTGTTTACCTGTAAGAGAGCAATAGGTTTGGTCAGAGCTAGGGGTGAAGGACAGGGCATAGGGAGCAGTATGACATGATCGCTCATGGTCTATAACTGTTGAAATCTTGTGCCGGACAAATGGAGTCATTGACGGACTGCCTGCTACGGAACTTATGATGGTAGCCGCCTGGTACCTATGGTGGCAACTGCGTCAGCATGTTAAGAGCGAACCAATTCGGACCCTTGACAGAGCTGCAATCTCTATTAAGGTTTTGTCCACAAACTATACTCGGGCTTATACAGCTGGATAGCCGACGAGGATCCATGGTAATATGTGGAAGAAACCGACTAGTGATGTGGTTAAAATCAATGTCGACGCGACGTTCCAAGCCGAACCTTTATCTTGTGCAACTGGCGCTATTGCTCAGGATTGGAGAGGAAATTTTATTGTGGCTGCAACACGGTTTGTTCCTCATGTGGTCGGTGTTGATTATGCGGAGATGACAACAATTCAGAACAGACTATATCTAGCAGAGAGGATCGGTTGCAACAAAGTGATCATTGAGTCCGATACATATGTGGTGGAAGGGGTGCAACACCAGATACATATGTTGGCTCAGATGTTGCAATGGTGCTCGAGTGCAAACAGTTAGCAATGAACTTCGTAAGTGTTTCTTACACACAGTGCCCACGTGAAGCTAATGAAGTGGCTCATAGCCTAGCCAAGAACTCATTTAGTGAAAAATCCTCTCTGTTTTGGGAATCTATAATCTCTGATTTTATTTCTCATTCACTTGTAAACGATATGTCCATTATATCAGGAATAAAATCTACGAAAATCCAACTCGGTACCCAGGCTCATCTGCTCCCGCTCAGAAAAAAATCAAAATAAATACTAAAAAAATTCGAAAAAAGATCCATTTTTTTGGGTGGTAGATATTTTGATGCGTGAGGTCCGCCCTGAATTTCAACGCATTTGGACATTTTGGCAGCTCTCGGCGAAAAAGACAAATCGGGTCAGAACAATGCATGAACAGTAAACAATTTTACAGATCCCCATTTTGTTTTTTTTTGCCGAGAGCTGCTCAGATGTCTAAATGAGTTGACATTTGGTGCGAACCTCACGCATCAAATTATCTACCACCCAATTTTTTTGGGAATTTTTTGATTTTTTTAGCATTTGTTTTGATTTTTTTTCTGAGAGGAGGTGCAGATGAGCCTGGGAGCAGAAACTCCGCGTCCTAAAATCTGTTGCTTTTAAAAAAAGTATATGGGCTGAAAAAAAAAGACCCGCGGCACCCGCAAATAAATATCCTAGGCTCCTATTTCCCTCTTCCCACCCTGCATTTTTCCAGTCCGAGAGTAAAACATACAGTACTACTACACGAAGAGAGAGAGAAAGTTCGAGGGGCCAACAGGGGAAAAGGCAAAGAGAACCCCGCGAAGCGAGAGAGAAGAGCGAGAGGGAGAGGGAGGGAAAGAGAGAGATAGGGAGGTGAAGAGAGGCGAGGGGAGGGGAGGGAGCTCGCCAATGGCGGTTAGGGTTTCGCCTCCAGCCTCCTCCCGCTGCTAGCCGCGGTGCGATTCGAGAAGCTGCCGCACCGTCCCCCCGTCGAAACGCGAGCGGGGTCTCCGCGATGGGGGAGAAGCCAGGCCAGGGCAGGAAGGAGGCGTGGCAGGGCGAGTCGCTGCGCACGCGCATGAAGGTGAGCTCCTACCGCTTATTGCCCCTCATCGGAGTTCCTAGAAGCATCCAGCGGCGAGCTGGCGCGGTAGATCCACTCGCGGCAGTTTCCTTGGCGCGCCCGTGCCTTCGGTTTGCGGCTTGGGGCGCGGGCTGTCATCGGAGCTCCCGTCTGATCCCCATTTCGAGGTACCCGATGTTTCTAGAAGTCCGCGCGCTCTGGGATTGACGAGGTCGCTCCTCTGGAACTGAGAGGTGGTAATTCGATGTTCCGTTCATTTCCGGACAGTGCAGAGTGGGCATAGTTTTGGGGATTTTCAAGCGCACGGCTGTTTGGAGAAATCTAGGATGTTTTCGCTATGTTTTGTGCGACTTTCTGCAGCAGCAAGCCCTACAAGTGACGACCTCTTGCTAATTGGCACATACAATCGTTTTTCTTTTTAAGTCAGCACCTACAGATTATAATACTTCGATACAGCCATATAGGAGTACCAGAGGTATTTCACTTGTCCAGTTCATTCACGTGAATGCAGTATGCCGCCTCGTGTATATCTAGAAGAACGGTGCAGCATGGGTTTGCTGAATAGTTTTTACTCAAGACATTTTAGTTCCATTTGCCCAAAAAGGCTCCCGCCACACTTTATGTATAAAGCAACTTTTTAGTTCCATTTCAAGCTTCAGCTAATTTGTTGACTATGCTGCAAACAAGGATTTACACAAACCCCGTTGCTGCTGCGGAATTGTTATTCACAAGGGAATTTTCCTGCTTAGCATCTTAGGTGCTGGGTAGTAGCAAGCATGTAACATGTTTGTTTAGTTGTTTTTGAGCTTCGTGCTTCAAGGATATGACATGTTCAATTGCTCGATCTTGTATGAACTATCAGGTTTTATCTAAATATATGTCAGTTAGTAACCTGATGTCTGCATTGGGCTAGCTACCTGTAGAAGAAGGCCAAACTTCATGCCTTAAACGGGATTAGAGCATCAGAAGTGGGATATAGTGTATGGGTGCTACTGTACTGGTGTGCAATACAGCCTTGGATCATAAATAGGTCTGAGTAAGGAATATAGGCCACTATGCTCTCTGTTTGGTTCAATTAAAAATCACCATCGCAGAAGTGTTGCTATCTCCTTATTGTAATGATTAGATTTCGGCTTATCCGGTTCTGTTTGGTAAGGAGGATAGCATCATCCTGTTGGCTAAAGGCGTGGGTCGGTGCCGACCACTGTGTTCGAGGCTTAGTCTCCATGGGGTATGCTCGTGATCATGGTTATCTTCTTAATTGAAATGCCACGGGTGCTAGTGCCTTATTGGTGCTGGTTGAGTTTCTACATATACTTATATGTATTTTTCCGGACATTAGTTTGATTATTCAAATGTAGGTTGTTGAACGTTCCCAAGCATGAAATTTCAGTGTCATAGCAGAGCAGTAATTTGTTTTGGAGTGGGTAAATCAGGATGCCACACAGTTCATCATTTTCTGCTGTGTGTGGTAAAGATTTTACAAGTAGCTTGGCATGACTACTATGGTCTCCTTCACCTCATTTACTAGGCCCATTTTACTGGGTCACTCAAATGTGCAATGTGCTTTGCCTGTAACTGTTAATCTACTTATTATCTTATCCCCACTTATTTATGCATTTTGTGCTATGCTATATAAGCATTAGCCATTAAGACATTTGACACTTTAAAAATTGCTCCAGCGTGTCAAAGTGTACCGGTTGGAAGATAATGGGAAGTGGGATGACCAGGGAACGGGTCATGTAACCATTGACTATATAGAGGTATGATTTAACAATATTTTTTAGTTATATACTTATATATATTTAAATTTTCTAGAAGCATGTGGTGCTGTACATGTCGTTATTCACACTATTACTGGATTTTATTTCTATCTTGATAGTTTTGCTATGTTGTTGATGGCTTTATCATCCTTCTGTTTTTCTGTGTTTTGTACAATTACATTGGAGTTGAACAGGCCAGCATATTTGCAGTATGGGAGCTTAATATTACTACACATATTCATAGTGCCTCTGATGGCATTGGGGATGCAAATGCGCCGAGCCAACCCATTGACTTATCCTGCGTTTGCTAGATACATATTTTGAAAGTATACTAGAGATGACACCTGTGCGTTGCTGTGGAAATTGGTTCAATTATTTCAATGAGATTTGGTTGTATGAAACATTAGTTTTTGGATAACAATGTGAAAATTTAAACTAAAATAATGTAAGCTATTGCATTTTATTATACTATATAGTTGTAGAATATTTATTGAATATGAGTATCATCCATGGTGCATGTTAACGTGTGTCTTTTCCCATGCATGGTGGTATGCCATGGTGAGTTGGCATAGTTGCACGTGAAGTGTTTTCTATGGCGGGTCTTTTTACATGCGTGGTGACATAGTTGCACTTTGAGAGAATTAGAGTTAGTGGGGATCAACTATTTAGATATATAGGATATGCAAAGTGGACCACCAGCTAAGTAAACACCAAAGTGGCCAATTGGGCCGACCCACTTGCATCCCTACATGACAGTGAAGTTTGGTCTGTTTATCACTGAGAAAAAAGTAAGGCATGAAGCAGTGTTGGTGACAAGATTTTTCTTTTTAAGCGTTATTGTTTGTCATTCGAGATTTACTTTCTCAGCTTTTTTCTTACCTAGGGGTCAAAAGATCTCGCTCTGGCTGTCGTGGATGAAGAGGATAATGACACTCTGCTGCTTCACAACATTACACCTGATGATATCTACAGGAAACAAGAAGGTGAACTGGCATGCTATCCTTTTTTTTATAGCCATTTCTTTCTTTCTCCTAACACAGTGGTTTGCCCATTTTATTTGGTAGAAACAATCATCTCATGGAGGGATCCTGAAAAGGCACTAGAATTAGCACTGAGCTTTCAAGAAGCCGAATCATGCTCATTCATATGGTGATTCAACAATAAATGGTGTTATTTCTGTGTCCTTCAGTGGCTTAATCATGTCTAATTTGCATTCTGATGGCTTTATGTAGGGAGAATATGTGTACCATACAGCTTGAACTACAATCTAAAATCCTTGGCTGTGAGTTTGTTAAATCAGTTGGTTTTTCGTCTGGTTGTTCTCATTCGTCCTTGTAATTATTTTGCCATGTCTTGCAGCTCATGAAGTTCGTCCACAACGAACAGTGAAATCTCTAGAAGCTCCAAGAGATTCGCTTTCGCGTGGTAGGTAACTACTTATTCTCTCGTGTGCAACATGTGCTCTATAATGTACTGCCTCCATCCCATATTAATTGTCGCTCAAACGGATGTATCTAGCACTGAAATACGTCTAGGTACATCCGTTTGAGCGACAATTAATATGGGACGGAGGGAGTATTTGATAACTTAGTATCAAAGTAATCTTTACAATTAACTCTTGATTGTTATGTTGCAATATGTGAACATGATCTCTTTAGTATTGCTAATGTTCAGTACTGAGTTATTGGAACTGATTTACCATTTCAATTCAACAACCCCAAGAACTCTGCTTAATTCTTGAGTGGATTATTTGGTGGCCTGATCACATTATATTCAATTTCACAAGCTCTGTATGAAACATTACATTCTTATGTTTATTTATTCAACTGAGAAGTCATGCTAAGGATCCTTTTTTTATTTGTGATGATCACTTAGAAAGTTCAGAATATTAATCAGTTATTGCTTTACCTGCAGGTAAATCCTTAGCATTTGAACTTCCTCCTCTTGAATTGTCCAGTCTCCCTGTTATTTTAAAGGTGTGAGCAACCTTCAGTGTTCTTTTCATGTAAACCTTTTAACACTTAGTGTTTTTATGATGCTTTATTTAATGACATCTTTTCAGTTGCCAAGTAGAAGCATCATATACTTTGCAAGCAGATATTAGGAGCTCAAAAGTATTGTGAAGTCATTTAGGACATAGGATGTCTTCATGTATTTGTAGGATTCAACTTGGTCAATGTGCATGTAGTAAACATACAGAATGAATCATACAATGTTTTATTCTCAAAAAATTATACAGCCAGCCCACCAGGGTTCGACCATCACCGACTGAAAGTCTGGTGTCTTATTCTTCTATATTAATTGTAGCAAGGGGCTTCTCGCCCCTTAGGCCCTTCCTTTTTCTTGAACAATTATACAATATTTTACATACTGAATATTGAAATATTGTTCACCAAATGTACAGACTATACTGCTATGTGATGTGACGCAGCAGACACGTCTCGCAGATTTAATATTGAAAGATGTAAGTCATTCACTTGTTTATTTGTGGTTATGATGCTGTATGTAGCATGTTTCTCTCCCTGCAGTTAGGTGCATACATGTAGATTTGATGCAAATATCAAGTCAAATGCAGCACAACGAGATTTATCCTGTGGAGCCAACACATGATCAATTATTTTGTTAAATGTTAAACACATAATAAAAAATGAAATTTCTTTAAATCACATATTGTTCTTATATGGCGGATTCACAAGATATCAAAGGAAATACTCCCTCCGTCCGGAAATACTTGTCATCAAAATGGATAAAAGGGGATGAATCTAGACGTATTTTAGTTCTAGATTCATCTCTTTTTATCCATTTTGATGACAAGTATTCTCGGACGGAGGGAGTATGAATTATGAATCATGCAATTAGCTGATGAGATTAAGACTAATAAGTTTTTCAAGTATTCATCCTCCAAATGTTTGTCTGCTTTCACAAAATCTTCCAAGAGCCAGAAAGTTCCTCTTACATATTTTTACTTCGAACCTGATTTTCAAATGGGCACATACCTTAATATGTGCTTCCTTTCTCTTATATATTTTTACTTTGAACCTTATTTTCAAAAGGGCACATGCTTTAATACACACAGCTTTAAGTTTTGGATTCATATCTTCATAGAATCAATTTATATGTGTAAATTTCATCGCAAAATCCTCTCATACTTGCACAACGTAGGTGCAATCAGCCCCCATCTGTCTAGTAGAAACTAGACAAATGAATGCTTCTATTTTGGTAAGAGAAATGAATGTAGCTAACTAGACTGTCAACAAATTGCATCTGCACACAAGGTTTTCTGAATTTTGATTTATTTATGTATGTAAACCGTGATGTTTTGAACTTATCTGTTTCACTACAACATATTGCAGCGTGATTTTTTCCCCAAGATAGTGAACCTTTTCAGAACATGCAAGGGTTTAGGAGACATGGATGGTCTCCACAAGATCTTCAGATTAGTCAAGGGAATCAGTAAGTAAATACTCCCTCCATCCGGAAAAGCTTGTCCCAAGCTTGTGTCTCAAATGGATGTATCTAGCACTAACTTGGTGCTAGATACATCCATTTGAGAGACAAACTTTTTCGGACGGAGGGAGTACTTAGTAAGCTTCAGCATAGATTATTTCAGCTTGCTACTTACATTCTTTCTGATTGTGCAGTATTATTAAACAGTGCTGCTATATTTGACAAGATTTTCTCCGATGATTTTATTCTTGACATAATCGGCGTCCTTGAATGTAAACACTATACCCTGTACCTCTCATTTGTGCTTTACATCAGTAAATTATAAACTCTGCTGTGTTCTACACAACGACATGCCTGTAGAACTACATGCACTGTTCTTTACTTATTTATTAACGAGTCCCGATCTATACAGACGATCCAGAGGCTCGTAATGTGCAAAATCATAGTGCTTTCCTGAAGGAGCATGCAGTTTTCAAGGAGGTAAATCGTGTGTCATCTTTTATGCATCTTAAACTGTTTGAGCTGTAATAATTTTTAGTGACGCTTTCTCTCTCATAGGCCATACCCATTAGAAATGCTTCTGTGGTTTCAAAGATTCATCAAACATACAGAATATGCTATATAAAGGTCAGTGCTCTGCTGCACCACCCTGCCCCCGCCAGCTAGAGTTTTCGTTTATTTGATCTCTGTTGCCAACTTTTGTGCTAATTATTTCAAACTGGAGTGCTTGTCATCCACAGGATGTTATATTACCGAAAGGACTGGATGAAGCTACTCTGGCAAGCCTTAACGCGATTATTAATGCGAACAATGCTTTTGTTAGTGTTTCAACTTTACCAAGTTTTCACGTGCTTTAAATAATAATTTCCTTCTGTAATTTTGGACTGTATGATTCTCCTGTAGGTTGTTTGTTTACTGAAGGATGACACCTCTTTTATGCAAAGACTGTTTGCTACTATGAGGTCTTCAAATATTTCTGCTGAATCAAAAAGAGAACTGGTGAAACTAGCATTTCATTTTGCTGTTTATTTCTTTAGATATACCCTTCTGTATCAGAACCTGGATTAATGTATGATTAGTAGTCATAATGGCTATATTATATTATGATCTGTTCTGTTAACTTTGTTTGAATTATTCAGTCGTAGTTGTTGAACTGCCAGAGAAGAAGAAAGGCTAATGAATGTTCATTCCTTTAATGGATCACAGTAGTTCCATGATGTGTTGTAGGCAGTTGGCACTTAGAGGAAATGAATCAAACCATGAACCCAAGGATGTGTTTGAGTGAACTGGGTTTTGCGTCTGGATGAAGTAGTTTATTTGTTCACCATGTACTGTTACGTGACTATCGTAAATTAGATTGGAAAATATATTTGAGCACTGCTGAGCATTGTCTTCCATCATTTGGGAGTTGATATGAGTGTGGACTATGAATCTTTGCACTAAGTTGCTCAAAAAAAACTTTGTACTACGTACTTTATTACCTTTCTAGTCAATCTGCTAGTTCTTTGTGTTGAAATTATATATCACTGTGTGTGTTGGGGGAGTGTGGCGTGCCAGTGTACACTCAATTCAGCAATGGTTCTCCTTTTGTATGCCATTTACATGGACAACGTTTGGTTCTTTGCAGGTCTTGTTTTTGCGCGAGTTTTGTACTGTCAGCTCAAGTTTGCAGCCTGCTCAACGAATGCAACTATCTAGGTTGGTATATGGATGATGTATTTTCTCTTGCGCACTTCAGAATTTCTTTCTTTCTTTTGTTGGAATTTATCGCAGTTATCACAATATTATCTGGGGGCCTGCCACACTGTATTCATGGTCATTTTGATCAGGTTTTGTTCATCATTGACAGCAACAACAATAAAGCCTTTTAGTCCCAAACAAGTTGGAGTAGACTAGAGTTGAAAACCATAAGATATCGAAACCAGGTCATGGTTCAGCTAACTTCCACGCACCCCTGTCCATGACTAAATCTTTAGTGATATTCCAGTCCTTCAGATCTCCCTTTACATTATCTAGGTTTTGTTCATGATCATGGCAATTTTTTTTTTGTTAGTTGGTGGGTATTCGTGGCAGCATTTTATGGATATACTCCCTCCGTCCGGAAATACTTGTCATCAAAATGGATAAAAAGAGATGTATGTAGAACTAAAATACACCTAGATATGTCCCCGTTTATCAATTTTGATGACAAGTATTTCCGGACGGAGGGAGTAATAAGCAAATAGTGATCAGCTTTTCCTTTCTCTCCCTCTAGATCGGCTCACACTTGTTATAACAACTTCTCTGTCAAGCCCATTCTTAGATAGAGAAACATAACTAATACTCCCTCCACCCGGAATTACTTGTCACGGAAATGGATGTATCTAGACATATTTAAAAGATACATTAATTTCTATCCATTTCTGCGACAAGTAATTGGGACGGAGGGAGTAGTAAGTTTCTGTTCCGCATTCGTCGCCAAGCCTTGTGGTAAATGTATATTACAATCTTAGCTTTTGTTGGTTATAGGGTGATTCTGTCCATTTGTCATGTTATTCCTGTGTGTATGACTGCAGCCTTTTCAGTTACATGATGACTTTATGACAAGCCAACACTTCTGCAAGTTGTGTTTACTCTCTGCTAGCCATATGCTTTATGCCAAAATCATTTATTGTACATATTGTTTTTGACAATATACGGCATGGATGTGCTAAAGGATTGTGCATATCATGTACGTAAGGGAACACTCTTGACCTCTCGTTTGTGTTTTGATCATTATCTTACCTTCTTTGATGCAATGCAGACATGCCTCTCAGGCAGTTTATTCAGTTCAAACTAAACATCATTCAAACTAAGCATCATTCAAGTACAATTTCTTGTAAGCTGTATCATTAGAGTCTGTTGTAGTAGTTGAGTAATCATGTTTCTCTATTCAGGGATCTAGCAAGTCGAGGTGTCTTTGATATAATTTCTGATGTGTTGCGGAGTCAGGAAAAAGTGCTTGTCTCAGCTGGGTAACTTCTGGCGCAGTGAATGAATTCTTCTTTGGTTGTTTCTGTATCTTATCCTTCTAAGTCTCACCATTTTTTGGGCAAATGCAGGACAGACATCCTACATTATCTTACTCAAGATCCTAACTTACTGAGATCATATATTGCAAACCACGAGGAAAATTCTAGAGAAGGCATTTCTCTTCTTGGGCTTCTGGTAAGTGAATTTTGGTCTCCGTACAGGATTTGTTGCAGTACTTTTGGTCCAAGCAGTGAATTACATTCCTGTAAAGCCATCATGTTTTTGGGTCTGTTCAAGCTTGTGTCGGGGGAGAGCCAATTGTGCTCTCCTACCTTGGCAAGGTTTTCCGTGCCCCAACTACTCTCTCTCTCTCTCGCCTGGCAAAGCTAATGTTATTGTGCTGCTACAAAACACCAGGTCTGGCCGGCTAAGGCTAGAAATAGTGTAATCTTGCTTTGGATCCAAATGCACCCTAAATATTGCACCTTCTCGTATTGTGGGTATGTCCTGTCCATTTGTTGTGAACTGCAAGTATCTTACCTTTTAGTGGAGCATTTGGACATTGTGTATTTGCATGGCATCTCTACTTTTCTTCTTCTTTGAATCCATGCAAACGGTTTGCCTTTTCCTGTTCATTTTAGACACTGCAAATGATAGCATGGCTTCACAGGTGACTGTGATTTACATCTGATTAACTCGCCAATCTGCAGCATCTCGTGCAAGGTTTATTTTGTTTGCATAGTGAATGCTGAGTAATGAAATGGAAGCATCGTCGTCGTTTCAACCTTTCGTCGACAACTATGATCGCTACTTGTCTGGCTGTGGGGTGTTCTTCTACTTACTAAGGGTAGCAGGCTGGTCCTCCTATCTGCGGTACTCAGCCTCCCAACGTAATTCATGGGTTGTTTCATTCTCCCCAGGAAGATTATCGATTTGTTTGACAAGCGACGATGATGCTTCTTTCGGTCAAACGTTGAAACTTGCTCTAGGGCGCAATGCCTGGTCGCGTGAGACAAAGTTTGCATGCGTAAGAGTTCAGGTGGACTATGGGTTAAAAGCATTCAAACATAGAACTTTTGCCTTATGATGAAGTTTGCTTACAAGTTCCTTTTTTTTTGGAAAAGGAGGATGTCCCCCGGCCTCTGCATCTGGGAGATGCATGCGGCCATTTTATTGATTATTCTCAAGGACCTTACAAAGTAGAACAACAAATATGTCTGAATCCGCCATCTTGGCAACATCTGCCGCTACTCTATCCAAATGATGAAGGGGTGCAAGCTGGGCCACATACCTAGACCTCTCACCTAAGCCTAACATCTAAAGCCAAAGGCCCCGACGAGCCATCTGCCGGGTCCGGGGCTCAAACCGGTCCGACGCACTCACATGTGTCGTCGCCGCCATCTTCCACTGGTCCATCTTCAGAACAGATTGAGGTGACAACCTTGGCAGGTCCTCCGCCATCGACGCCACCACGACGCCAAACGATGACCTCCACCTACGCGAGCCTTGGCAGGTCCTCCGCCATTAACGCCACCACGATGCCAGCCGACGACCTCCACCTACGCGAGTCCATCTCCAAGCGACGGATGTAAATCCATGCTAGAATAGGGCCGCACCACCGCCGTCGCCCACCACCCACAAGCGCCACCCAACCCCAAGGTCCCCAAAGCGGCGCCTTCAAGAAGGGAACGGCGCCGTGAGCGCCGCCGCCGCCCAACAAAGTTAGGGCTTTCGTCCGGGAGACCTAGGGGAAGGTGAAGTGAGGAGATCAGTCCATACCGACGCCTCCAAGGAGGGGAACGGCGCCCTCTGGCGTCGCCGGTCATGGCTGGCCAGGGATTTCGCCCGAACTAGATCCCTGCCACCAGCAGCGCTTCGTGTACAGAACCGGCGACCAAGAGGAAGCGCGGCCCGACCAGGCTGGCCCACACGCCTAACAGGGGAGGAGGGGAGGCGCCAGATCGCGCGCACCGACCGCCGCAGAAGCCGCCTCCGGCCGCCAACGACCATCGGATCCCGCTGCCCACGCGGCCAGGACACCAGATCCACCGCCCGCACGGCTGCTAGCCGGCCGTGCCTTGCCAATGGAGCCGCCGCTCCAGATCCGGGGTTCCCCACGCAGAAGCAGGGCAACTGAGGCCCCGCTGCCACCATCCTTGGCGCCGGGCTTGCCCCGGCGGCGGTGAGGAAGGGAAGATGGACCGGGGGGGGGGGGGGGGCGGGGTGAGGAGGAGGGGCGGCTAGTGTCGTGAGATGAGCTTGTGCCCGCCCTGTATCAAGAGCTACGCAGAAATGGGGATGGATTTGCTTGCCTGCAGTTTCAGGAAGAAAAGGAAAATCCTGCTTACAAGTTCCTACATAGCTGAAATTTGCCTTGGAAAGAATGGATACTTTACAGGTCTTCGCTGCCTATTTCCCATGGCAAAAATGCCTCCTTCCTTGCCAAAGTAGTCCACAAGCACCTCTCCAAGCCTCTGAAATTTCACATTGTCACATAGGCAATGGATAATCCACCTTTTTCTGGCAAGACTGCTGGCTACTACTGCCAGAACCGCTGGCTACTGCTTCCGTGCCACCTTCTCCCACCACTAAAACCAACAAGCACCTGCATCAGAACTCCTGCACGATGGGATCGAACTAGCCTTGCGCATCCGGATAACTGGGGCTGCAGCCTCTGAATTTTCATCTCTTCAGTCTTTGCCGCAGGCTTTTGCTCTTTCAGGTGAGCCTGACACGAGGACTCTCACTAGTGGGGAGGATTTCTTTACAAACGGCGAATATGTTGCGCTATCTCTCCAGCTCTCAGACCCCAAACTTGACAGCATCTGGAGCTCGAGGGTGCCAGCAAAAGTTAAGATCTTTGGCTGTCTACTCCACTTGGATCCGCTCAGTGCACGAGTTAACCTACATCGCAAAACGCTTCCACTGAAGCCAGTTGCCCCGTTGCATGTCACACGACGAAGATTGACAACACTTATTTGTACGACGCACTGCTGCTGCTAGGGTTTGGAAGAAGCTCGCCTTCCACCCCTCCACCCCCCCTTCTAGGAAGTTAAGCAAACCACAATGCCGCCAGGGCTACCCGAAATACTCAATGCTCATTATTCTCTGGAAAAGTTGAGTTTCCTGACAACAAACTCTTGAGTGTAAACGATATTCTGAGAAACATCCTCTCTGATCTCACACTCTGGTCCCATAGGCTAAAGACAGCCGAGCTCAAAGTTACGCCTTGATGTGGCGAGACTTTCTATCCTCATGCTGGTGTTTGCACTAGCGTGATCTTTTTGACATAGTTCAGGTGGGGATTCTCTCCTCCCTAGTGAAAGTTTTTTTTTAAAATGCCCCCAAAGCTTTATCACGTGTCTTGCTAGTTGAGCCATTAAGTTACTCCCTCCAATTCATTTTATTGTCGCTCAAATGGATGTATCTAGCACTAAAATACATCTCGATTCATCCACTTAAGCGACAAGTAATATGGGTCGGAGGGAGTACCAATCATTGTGTCATTTTTATCAGGTGATTGTTCTTTTGTCTAATGCTTTTCAGAATATCATTTTAGCAAAACTCAAATTGCCTTATCTAGCATAATTGTGGATACTGCTAACAGTTAGTCAAATTTCAGATTGAAGGCATTGTAACTGACTTTGGTGGCGAAATGCTCTGCCAGTTTCTGGAAATTCTAAAGGTGCTGCTGGATGGATGTACTGCGGATACGGTTACACAATGTGTAAGATGCTTTAGATTATATGATGAACTTCTGTCATCCTCTAAATGTATAATCTCCTGATTCTACATTAGGATACATTAGGAATTATTTGTATCAAGGACATTATGTAATGCACATCCTTGGTATGATGAATCTCTTCGGGAAATAGTGATTTTCTCATGTTTCTGCTCCTCTGCTCTCCAATGTGTGGCCTTTGGTCTTCATTTTGGTTTAGCCAATATGTTTGTTTATAGAAGCCAATATGAACTTTGTGGCCAAAATATTACATTTTTTCAAATGTTGGTGTTTAACTAGATTGTGGTATGAAAATTTTGTCTCTGTCCTGTTGCAGAGAGACTTCATCGAGTTATTTTATGAGAAGTGTTTCGATAAGCTGATCGATATAATAGAATCGTCAAGAGTTGAAGAATATTCTACTAAGGTTGAAATATTGTACAACATTTGTGAGCTCTTATGCTTTTGTGCACGCCATCACCCCTACAAGATCAAGTAATGCTCGGTACCCCCCCCCCCCCCCCCCCCCCCCCCCCGCCCTCCAGCTGTTCATTTTTTTGGCGTCTTTGTTAACATGCGGCTCTCAATCTTGCAGGATCACCTTTTTTGGAAGCAATTCAATGGAGAAGATCCTTACTCTAACTCGTCGAAGAGAGAGGTCTTTGGTTGTGGCAGCTGTCCGAATCATGCGTGCTATTATTGGTGCTGGCAGAAATGTAAGAAATTTACTTTGTCCCATACATAAATTAAGCACTGCATCATTGAGGGCTCTTTACATCCAGGAAATGTACTATATAATTTAAATTTTTGGTTCTTCTGCGCATCACTAAGTCTATTGGTCCTTCTTGACTACGTTATGACTGCCAACTTAAAACCAGATACAGTCTACCAAGCATTCCATGTTGACCACTGGATAATGGATCAGATTCACTGGGATGTAATTATTGCAGCACAACTGACAAATTCTTAATTAACCCACTCACATGCTGAACGTATTTATGATGGTTCCCACGTCCTGTGGAGTTCAGTATCATGACCACCCAAATCCAACCTATCTTTCATCCAGTGATCCATCATAAATTCATACACCTAGGCTTGTTTGCTTATATGCATCACATACACCCCTGTATCTTATTACTGCAAAAAAAGAGTCGTTTGCAGCTTAAAATATTTAACAACGGTGGCGACTTTTTAGTAGCGAAGGCAAATCTCTTGATTTGTATAGTTGAATCCGCCCTTTATGTACAAGTGTACTAGAAGTGGTACCAGCTGGTGCAGCACGGTATAAAGCCGAATAAAAGGACTGATGATTCCAAGATGAGGATTTAGCTTCCTTCGTCGGAGGCAATAGTAAACATGTTTGTCAATCATGCTCCTTGCTTCTATTAGCAAAACTGTGTGGTACACCTTATATCGCTGATCGTTAGAGAATAGGTGTACCAGCGGGCAAGCATATCCTAACTGCAATGTTCTTGTCATATCTGAATTTGAGTTGAATATTTTTTTTTGCTGTGTTCTCTAGGACGAGCTTCTAATTAGCCGTGTCATTGAATTCAACACGTTGAAACCAATTATTGAAGTATTTGTTGAAAATGGGAATAGATACAACATGCTACACTCCACGGTCCTCGAACTGTTGGACTTCATAAGAAAGGTACATCCTTATCCATTGACGTGTATGGGAAGAATACCTGTCTCTCTCTCTCTCTCTAAAAAAAAAAGGAAAACCATTATCTACTGGGCTTTGCCATCTGATGCATTTTTGTGAACAGGAAAATCTAAAATCCCTCGCCGTATATGTTGTTGAGTCTTTTTGGGATCAACTTTTGATGTTTCAACAACTGACAAGTATTCAGGCCTTCAAACTCAAGTATCAAGAGGTGGAGAGTTGAGACTTTGTCTGTTCTCGCATTCTGTCATTACTGTCAATTTTGTCACTCTAGTAAGTTAGGCCTTAGCATACCATGTACTATTGACATGAACAGTGATGGTATTTTGTTTTCCTGCTAGTACGTGGATATTGCTGAGGAAACGCAAACTACTAGTGTGGATCATACGAGAAAGGAAGATGAAAGAGGTCTTGATAAGGAAGATGAAGATTATTTCAGTAAAGACAGGTCTTAAGTTTATTTCCTCATTTGCTTCTTATTTTATGTTGCTGGGTTGAATGGATTCCAGGTGTTTTTTGTAACTCTTGATGTTGCATTGTTTACTTAGCTGACGTGACATTTCTGTTTTACCTTTAGCAATGAAGAAGATTCTGCTGCACAGACCATACATGCACATCAACAATGCCTGGTTAAGCCAGCTAATGGAAGTGAAATCCATCACATCCCTACAAGGTATCTCATCTCCGACAACTGGGGATATTACCAGCTGTACTGTGTTTAAGATTAATGTGCTGTCTTTTACTGGTGTACATCGATGATAACTCGTCGATTTTTCTGGGTCCTATTTTCTGTGCTAATCATGTAATTTCTGTACTCTTAAACATACTTCGTTTCTTGTGCTTCATTCATCTCTTGGCATTTTCAGGCCTAAATCTGGTGGTCTTGTGGATAATGACTCTGACAAAAATTATAACCCATCTCCCAAGCGACCCGTAAAAGCCGATGAAGCCTTAAATATACCCATGGCAAGCCGTAGCTCATTGGACAGCAAAGATGCAGATGGGAATATTCTAAAGAAGCCCAAGCTAGAAGATAAGCCGTCACCACTCTCACCTGCTTCAAGCATAAACAATTCTGACGGCAACGATGATGTAGGGAAGGCAAGCCCAGGCTCTCCAGATCAACAACAACATGCCCCGGAAAGCCTGGATTCTGGCCATCAAACTGGAGACGATTGTATGAAAGATGCTGAGGAAACAACCGACTCTGAGCCTTCTACAGCAGGATGAGTCATTTTTCTC